>NC_074711.1:86202821-86510321 GCF_947242115.1 Biomphalaria glabrata
TGTTCATCCAGTTCTATCCAGTGGCGTAGCATCCAAGGCGCGAAAGGGCTCAATGAACCTGGGCCCACGACCATTAGGGGCCCAAAGTCTGTGACTTACCAACCATGGCAAGTTTTGGGTTTTATTGCGTTTAGGCCCGTGGGGCCCACAGGAACTGAATTAAAACTATATGCATTTGAATGACTTTTGGTAAATATTCAGACAACTGATTTTTTTTTTTTTTGCCACACATTAAATTTGTCTTGGGGGGGGGGGGACACCAACATTTTCTTGAGCCAGTGCCCACGGGTACCTCGCTACGCCACTGGTTCTATCAGGACCATTAATGCAAGTCTCAACTAATCAACGATATACAATCAATGACTGACCAGTGGTCAGCTTATCTTAACAGCCTTGCTATTCACCCCCCACCCTTCTAATTTGCAAGCCTTTATTAATGAAGGTACGCAATCTTAATAGGTCAGATAAATAAATAGTCGACGGTGATAACAAAGGAGTTAAGCTTGCATGACTAGAGTTACGAAGCTTGTATTTGATTCGAACACAGGTTTCGCGGGAATATCCGAAGATATAAATAAGTCCCGCGACCCGTGAAAGGAATTTTTATGGTTATGACATCATTGCTTGTATGGGGGGGGGGGGTTGGGCAGGGAAATGGGGGTAAAGCCGTCAGAAGTGAGAATTAATGAACGCTATTATTTTGATGTATGAGAAATGTGCAGAGATAGATGCAGCTATAAATAGTTTAAGAAAAATAATATAAAAAAACGCGTCTCAATGGAAGGTCTAAGATGAAAATGCATTTTGGATGTTTTTTTATAGATTGGAGCTTAACTAAATGAATGAACGTGTGAACTTGGTCTCTTGAACACTTGCATGTTGACTTATCGATGTGAGGATTAAACTAGGTCAATATTTATTGAAGATGTTTGCAATTGTGGCCAAGGTCTTCTGATATTTAATCTGTTAGGGGAGGTGAAATGTTAGGAGAGGCGAAGTATTAGGAGAGGCCAAGTATTAGGGAAGGCGAAGTATTAGGGGATGTGAAATGTTAGGAGAGGCGAAATATTAGGAGAGGCGAAGTATTAGGAGAGGCGAAGTATTAGGGGAGGGGAAATGTTAGGAGAGGCGAAGTATTAGGAGAGGCGAATTATTAGGGGAGGGGAAATGTTAGGAGAGGTGAAATGTTAGGAGAGGCGAAATATTAGGAGAGGTGAAGTATTAGGAGAGGCGAAGTATTAGAGGATGGGAAATGTTAGGAGAGGCGAAGTATTAGGGGAGGTGAAGTATTAGGAGAGGCGAAATATTAGGGGAGGGGAAATGTTAGGAGAGGCGAAGTATTAGGGGAGGGGAAATGTTAGGAGAGGTGAAATGTTAGGAGAGGCGAAATATTAGGAGAGGTGAAGTATTAGGAGAGGCGAAGTATTAGGGGAGGGGAAATGTTAGGAGAGGCGAAGTATTAGGAAAGGCGAAGTATTAGGGGAGGGGAAATGTTAGGAGAGGCGAAGTATTAGGGGAGGGGAAATGTTAGGAGAGGCGAAGTATTAGGAGAGGCGAAGTATTAGGGGAGGGGAAATGTTAGGAGAGGTGAAATGTTAGGAGAGGCGAAATATTAGGAGAGGTGAAGTATTAGGAGAGGCGAAGTATTAGGGGAGGGGAAATGTTAGGAGAGGCGAAGTATTAGGGGAGGTGAAGTATTAGGAGAGGCGAAGTATTAGGGGAGGGGAAATGTTAGGAGAGGTGAAATATTAGGAGAGGCGAAGTATTAGGGGAGGCGAAGTATTAGGAGAGGCGAAGTATTAGGAGAGGCGAAGTATTAGGGGAGGCGAAGTATTAGGAGAGGCGAAGTATTAGTTGAGGTGAAATGTTAGGAGAGGCGAAATGTTAGGGGAGGTTATTATAGGGGAGACAATATTAAGATGACTAAATGCTAGGGAAATCAAAATGTCTGGTAAGGCTCTAATCGTAGAACCAAAAAAAAAAAAAGAAACTATTTTGTCTTGGAATATTTAATGTCTCTCCAAGCGGGATGTCACAATGAGGGACTTGTTCCTCGCTAGCACATCTTCAAGTACAAAAACAAAATTTAATAAAATACTCAGCAAGACACAAAGATAAAGGCACATTCCTCGTTCCATATGCTAGGAAAAATTTTCTACAAATGCTCCTTCTTCCTTAGCGCTATTAGATCATAGAATGGGTTGCCTGAGCTAGCCAGGAAAACCAGTGACTTGGCAGCATTTAGGTCATTGGTTAATATGCATGACTAGATGCACGACGTAACGTCTGTATTATATAAGAAATGATAAAAGAAGACACTAGAACTCTTCGATCCGTCACTTGCATGTCTGCGAAACTGGATTAGGGCAGAAGACTATTTTGGTACCACCAGTTTGAAGCAAATCGAAGAAATGCTCAACTCTTCACTTTTCTCCAGAGCGGTGGATGATCGATTCCGGCATTATCCCTAAACCCCGACAGATACAGTACCTACTCCAGTGCAAATATCACGTCACCCAGAGCTAAGCGCTTCCTAATTATACCAACAGCAGAGCTCTGCACCGGTCGAGCATGTAGAGGTAGGCTTGGACATCAGACATTTCCGGAACACGAGAAGAAGGGTGAGGAGCGCGGTTGCTGAGCGTTTAAGCGCTAGGCTTCCGAACCGAGGTCCCAGGTTCGAATCTTGGTGAAGACTGTGATTTTTAATTTCGGGATATTTTGGTCGCATTTGGGTCCACCTAGCTCTAATGGGTACCTGACAATAGTTGAGGAAAGTAAAGGCGGTTGGTCGGTGTGCTGGCCACTTGACACTCTCGTAAACCGTTGGCCACAGAAACAGATGACCTCTAAATCATCTACCTAATAGATCGTAATGTCTGAAAGGAGAACTTTACTTTTTACTTAAGAGGTTTAACTTACTCCACTTACCGAATGGCACCACGTTGACAGTTTGACGGTTACTTGACGGCCCGCTGTGTACGCGGTTTGGTCCCCTTTCCGGCCCATGGCCGTTACTGCTGGTGAACCTCAGACAGGACTAGGTGTGAAGAGCTCCCGGTACAAGGCCGCTACTGCTGGGAACCCTCAGACAGGACTAGGTGTGAAGAGCTACCGGTACAAGGCCGCTTCTGCTGGGAACCCTCAGACAGGACTAGGTGTGAAGAGCTCCCGGTACAAGGCCGCTACTGCTGGGAACCCACAGACAGAACTAGATGTGAAGAGCTCCCGGTCCAAGCCTGTAAGCTGAATAAGAGCCTTACCAGCGTTTAATCTGGGTGGATAATGGTGCCTACGGTGCCGGTTTCCTATTAATATATAGCTTTTATATAGCGCTACTTTCATGCTTAATTAAAGCATGCTCAGAGCGCTATCGTCCAATCTCATTTGTGGACCAGTGGGGGTGGGGGGTGGGGGAAGGGGAAATCTGGGAGAAGGTTTTTCCATGCTGCCTTTAGTCGCTCAGTAAACATAACTCTTCCAGAGTCGGGTGTCGAACAATGAGCCACCCATATACGGAGATCCATGTCTATGTCTAGATCTATGTCTGGCCTATATTTATTTTAATTTAGATTGTTGTCAAGTGTATAGCCTAATGACGATGCGTGAAAACTGAGCGATATAAAAGTAGTTGGGTTTGTTTTTTTTAACTTACAATTGAAACGAAGTTCGTATTAAAATTCCTTTTTAAAAACAACATTTGAATCTATGAATGAAGCTTGATTTATTAATGAAGAAGCTTGTGAGCTTTTTAATAAGACTTACTTCCCCTGAAGTTTTTCATTGAAAAGTGGTGTAATTTTTTTAAAAAATCTGCATGCATATATAATTTTTAAAATTAGATGGTTCACTTCCGGAATAGAAAAAAAAAGGAGCCGTAGCATCATAACTTTGAATGATCTAAAATATCATGATGTCCGATTTTCATTTTCTCTTCTAGTTTCTGATATCTAAACGGGACGGACGGACAGACAGGACACACAAAACTAATAGCATCTTTTCCCCTTTCGGGGGCCGCTAAAACTAAGTCATGTATTGATTGGGCATCCTTTGCGCCCCACCCTGTTTTTTTTTTTAAACTACGTCATTGTGTGGCCATGTTGTTGGTCCTCCATGACAATTTATGACGACAAATAATTTTGGTCAGTTTACTCATATTGTTGCACATGTCTGACAACATGAAAGGAAGTAAGGGGCGAAGCGACAACCGCATTGCATATCACAATCTTTTTATGGTCATCATACGCTACGATACAATCAAGAACCTCAAAGTTGTATTATATTGGGAGACTTATCCCTTATCTATCAGTAAGCTAATTGGCTTGTCTGATTGGCATTAATTCTTGGTTCTTATGAGATTGCATAATGCTTGACCTGCTATTTCTTATTCACACTATCAGCAAAAAAGGGCAGCAAAGATTACGATTACTAAGAAAACTGTCCTCGTTTAATGTTAGCGAAGAGGCCTTGACTATGTTTTATCACGCTCACATCTGTAATATTCTAAGTTTCAATATCACTTGCCTGGTATGGCAATCTGAGCATTAAAAATAAAAATAAACTTTATATAATCCTAAATGCTGCTGGTAAAATCATTGGCAAAAAAAAAAACAACCCATTTGGGCAGTTGTTTGAGACAAACATATATAAAAAAAAAGCTAACAAGATCCTCGAAATAAAGAATCACTCTTTGGGTCAGGATTTTGTGATTTTACCATCACAAAAGAGATACAAGACACCGATAGCAAAGACAAACAGACAAAAACACTCTTTTGTTCCCCTGGCAATCAAATCATTAAATAAGAACAATCTGATATAAACTTTGTCACATGTAAATTATGAGTGAGTCTGGTGTGAATGTACACTTTGGTTTCATATAGTTATAATGTTTTTTGTTTGGTGTAATGCACAAATTGTACGACAAATTTCCATACGGACAATAAAGATTATTATTATTATTATTAATCCTGAAATCAAATATATTTAGATATGTCTAAACCTTTTTTATTCAATAATTTGACAAAATTAGGTAAAAGCCTTGAGGCATTTTTCTTTATTATATTTTAGTTCTGAAAAAAAAAAAAGGTATCTTTTGAAGAAAAAAAAAATAAGAATGCTCCTTTATCTGTGACTATGACCTTATAATTGATGGACTCCAGCGGGTATATTACATTGAACAGTGTATTTGATCACGAACTATGTAGAACTTCTCAATAACCTTGACTGCTCAACAGTATTATATGTTCATGTATCTGCGACTATGAATTTATAATTGAGGAACTGTAGCGGGTATATTACAATGAACAGTGTAGATGAACTGTATACCACTTCTCAATAACCTTCACTGCTCAACGTGGATGCGTTAACCCGTTTGTCTTGTGTGATTGTAAGTGAAAGTATAATCTAAATAAAACAAAAAAAAAAAAAGAGAAAGATTTATTAACAAGGTTAGAGAGGCAAGTGGAACTTTGTTTGTTCTTGGACTATGCATAAAAAAATGATAACTCACAGATATTATATTTTATCTTTTCAGTCTGTGGTGATTCTAACAGAACTCCAGGGCCTCTCGGTGTCAACTGGTGAAGACTAGTTGTCCCGGGGTTTCATAGGGAGGAAACTATCACCAGACCAGACATGCTTGTATTCATAATCTACATATTTAAATTCCTCATGAGCGCACTGCAATGCTGCCTGGCTTCAAGTTTTGGTTTGATGAGAAGCCGGTGCAGTGCAGTTCTGCCCACTAAGTGTTTCTCCGGTGGTGATGAGGAGAACCGGTCAGACTAATTAAGTTCCTTTGGGGCACTGTTATAAACATAGACTTAAACGCTGACATTGTCATTTCTTTGAAACACTGACATAATCCCTTACTTAAAAACTGACTTGAACATTGACATCGACTCTGACTTGGACATTTCTGTTTCAACTTTATTGCAGAGTACCTGACTTTTTTTGCTCACTTTTATAGCGGGTCAAAGCTAGATCTAGTCACATTGTTCGGTGTCATAGCTGCGCAGAAGAAGAAAAAAAAATGTTGAAATGTGCCTGTTGATTTGAGATTACGTCCTACAGAGCTTGAAATAAACTTTCGGGAATCCAAACGAAGAATGTTGTTACGTGCCCTACAAGGGATGGGTTTGAGGCCGTTCATTGCGAAGTCTGACAAAACTGCGGCGGGGATTGTCAGCAGCAGGGGAATATGCAAATTTTGGGACATGACTTTATTTATTAAAGTTTTTTTTTTTTGTGGGCTAGTCACCTCCTCGCAGTGACTCAAAGCCATCTATCTTAATTGCAGAGGTCTCGCTTGGTTGTCACTGGATTTAGCCGCTAGTTGTTATTCCTCCCAAAGGTGGATCGCTTACGGTGTTATTTGTTGGAGTCTTCGACAGGTCGACCTTTTCTTCCATCCCCCTCTTGTTATTCTGATACCTGGAATCAAGCGTTGATGTGTGGATTTCATATTGCTTACTTAGTTGGGGTTATAAAGTTTCGTAATAGATCTACACCCTCATTAATTGTTTTTTTTTTTTTGGGCTATGTGGGAAGCGTGGTCGAGAGGCCAAGTGCGCTTGAACTTGGCTTGGCTTGGCTACCTAGAAGGGGGCTCGAGGTTCGACTAAAGGCAGCACGGAAAACCAACTCCTAGATACCCCCCTTCCCAACTGGTCTACAAATGAGATTGGACCAGAAGCGCTCTGATCATGCTATAAGCATGAAAGTAGTGCTATATAAAAAGCTATATTTCCATAGTATCATCACCGTAATGAAATAAAAATGTTAAATGGCGGTTTCCTTATTTTGCCTAAAAGTAAGAAAGTATTCCGTTGTATTAGTTTTAAAATATTATTTATTGTGTAACTGTCACGTGGGTTACTTGTCAAAGTCGTCAAAGAAGTATTAACAAAATAAATGTTTTACATTCAGGCTGTTACACAAAAGAGTAAATTAATGAAAGGGGGGGGGAATAATTTGTTTCCGGTTCCAAAGAATTAGAAAACTTTCGATTTGCGATTTCGGAAACCTATCAGATTGTATGAATTAAAGTGTTGCATTCTCACACTAGAACTAACTAGATCTAGAACTCCCCCTTTTGTTTTTTCAATGAATATTTTATCCAGATTGAGCAGTATCCTCAACAGGCCGAATGTTTTAACAATATTGGCACAATTGTCTTTTTTTTTTTTTTTTTTGGCTCATGTTCTCTTCATTTCCTATTTCCGGGATTCTCCCCCCTCCCTCTCCTAATCTCCCGCCGCTACAGATTAATTGGGTCATATTTGACATTTTCACTTTATTTGTACAAGGTGTGACAATCATTTCCTTTGTGGACAGACTGACTCACGCATATGCAACATATACGCACGCACGCACAGGTACGATAATCCAACTTTTGAACAAAATTTGGGAAAAGGAATCTGAGACTCTGTGGATATTGACCACTACAGATCGAGGGATAAATATCCTGAAAATTACGTTGTATGTGTGCTGTTTCATGCCGTGTTCACCTGAGCCACTGTACTTGCCCCTCCCTCACCCCGAAACAATTAGGTAGACAAATGATCCCCCCCAGTAACCATTGCCTCCCCCATTCTACACATCGCAGGTGTGTTATATATGTAACTAGAACGAAGTAATGTTCCAGCAGTACGGTGTACCCCCGGCTTATGCCAACTAATTTTTGTTTTCACCATGGATATTACGATTCTAATTTAGCTTTCACAACATTAGTGTGTAATCTGCCTGGTCGTGTGATATGTGCTATGGACTGTCGTCTCGATGGCCCCAGGATCGAATCTCGTGCCTTTTGCCGTCCCTCGCCGTCCTGCGGTTTGAGCTAGGAAGTTGTGAGCAACTTGTAAGTTGGTAGTAGCTCGGAAGTTGCTTGTTCCAACATCCATGTTTGTTTGTAAAATGTTTGTGTTTCGGATGTTACTTCAGAGTTGAAGATAATCTACATCCTATCCAGTTGAAGATAATCTACATCCTATCCAGTTGAAGATAATCTACATCCTATCCAGTTGAAGATAATCTACATCCTATCCAGTTGAAGATAATCTACATCCTATCCAGTTGAAGATAATCTACATCCTATCCCAAAAGTCCAGAAGGACGAAGGGAGATGGCAGTGGGCAGGCCTTGAACCAGGGACCGTAAAGTCCGGAGCGCATACAGCAAGACCAGGCAGCCATCCTTTGGTCACAAGGTGGATTCGAATTTGGATTCTAGAATTTTTGAAAATTCTGGAGCTAATTGATCACATAATTTAATTACAATGAGTTCTGAAATATCTGGTTACTGAGAGCCGCTCGTATTTTTTTTTTTTTGTGTGCTTTGTCAGAAAGTGAAACACTTCCTGTTTTTATTGCATGCTGTTACGGGCCTTTGTAATCCCAACATAAGTGTGGGAGTCCAGTGCCTGTGGACCACCAGAGGCGTTCAGTTACATGCGCGTGCATCACAGACTCACGCTGCGCAACCGTGTGAAGGGATACATGAACGCCCTTCGGGGACGTGAGCGCCCCATAAAGTTTAGGTTAGTGTCATAATAAGGGTGTGAAGGGGTGGTATGCTAAGGTGGTAGAGCAATGGAAGAGAGAGAGAGAGAGGGGGGGGGAAGAAAGGGAAGTGGTTGAACTTATCAGATTATGAGATGGATAAGAGTCGAACATCAATCTTGGTAGGCCTACTTCGTTGGCCTTAAGAAGTGGCGCAAGAGGTATGTTCCTTAGGGAGGTATATAACTATTAGTGAGGAAGTTTTTGTAAACTGTTTGGACGGTGGTTAGAACCTAGGAAGATAAACTTATTGTTAAGTAGCGCCCCTACACCGCCCACGTCGTCCTTAATCTCCCTTCTCTTAAAAGAAGTCTAGAACATTAGCCTTGAAGTGAAATGGCTAGATTTATGTTATCTGCTTAAATAAAGCTAAAAAAGTTGATATATATCTTATATAATACAGACGTTACTTCAAAAAAAGAAGATGATTACGTCCTACGCGTCATGCATTCAGTCATGCATATTAACCAATGACCTAAATTCTGCCAAGTCACTGGTTTTCCTGGCTAGCTCAGGCAACCCATTCCATGCTCTAATAGCACTAGGGAAGAAGAAGTATTTGTACAAGTTTGTCCTAGCAAATGTATTAATCATGTGCGAAGTACCCACCAATTGAAGGCCCTATTTTGCCTATGCCTAAATCCGGACCTGGTGAAATAAAAATCAGGGATATAAAAAAAAAAATTAAATTGGAAATCTGTTTTGGAATCATACAGACTCCAACAAAGAAACACACACACACACGTGACAGCAGATATTTTATGATTGTGAGACTAGAGACAAAAAGTCAACAAAGCTACTTGTAGTCAGTCTTCAACCTACCGACGGGGCAACACTAATAGTTCGTAAATCAACTTCCCAGCTCTACCCCAAGGTCCACACGAGGTGGGCTCTTAAGTGCCGATGACTTTGACTGTATGAAGTGGTGAATGGGGCCGGAAGACGGTAGGGGGGGGGGGTTATAAACTTGAAGGAGTGGATGAAAGAGTTCCCACTACCAGTTAACCTGTCCCATACAGTCATTCCGTTTATCAGGTGAGAGCCATCATGTAACCTGAGAAGTCTGTTACCCTGAGATCAAAACAATAAAAAGGAAAAAAAAATATAACAAAGTAGGGTTCCGGTTTACGGCGCCCTCCCCTCTCCAATCTCAAACACTCACCCTTTTTACGCCCCTCCCCAGCTCCCCCGCTGTTTGCGATGGCTTTCAGTTCATCTTGAAATATTAGACGTAAGCCGCTATCACAAGCAGTAGCAACTACTTACTTCTAACATCTAGATCTAAGCCCATATGTTTTGTAAGACGCAACATTTGACTATGTCACCAGAGAAAAAATCTCGGTAAAAATGTACCCAAGTACGAAATTGAGTTTTTTTAAACATATCGGTGGCTGGAAGTTGTTTTTTTTTTATATATATCAACTCGTGCGTCTGTCTGTCTGGGGCAACTTTTAAACACGTTAGTTCTCCCGCTTCCCAATTTCGTATCAAGTTGAAACTTTGCACAAGAATTTATTGTTCCTAACAAATTAATTAAAAAGTTTACCAATTAATAAAATTGATTACGTCTTTGCTAATTTTTTTAAATATGTAAAACTGAAAACAAAAATCGTATAGCGCATCTTTCAATAGCATATTCAGTATGTTATAGTGACACTATAGTCTAATCTCTTTTCTGGGCATTTCTCTCCCCCCTCTCTCTTCCCACTCTCTCTCTCTCTCTCCTCTCCCTCTCTCTCTCTCCCTCTCTCTCTCTCTCCCTCTCTCTCCCTCTCTCTCTCCCTCTCTCTCTCTCCCTCTCTCCCCCTCTCTCTCTCCCCCTCTCTCTCCCTCTCTCTCCCTCTCTCTCTCCCCCCCTCTCTCTCTCCCTCTCTCCCCCTATCTCCCCCCTCTCTCTCTCCCTCTCTCCCTCTCTCTCTCTCCCTCTCTCTCTCTCTCTCTTCTCACTCTCTGTCGTCTCTCGCCCTCTGTCCTCTCTCGCTCTTTCCTCGCCATTTCTCCCTAATTATCACCCCCCCCCCATACTGAAATCAGTCAATACACGTTGAAGAACGGGCCCACTGGGGCCGGCGTCCTAAAAGCAGACAATTTTCCCATTCGTCTTACAACAGACAATATGTTATCGCTCAGACTCTCTCACACACACGCGCGCGCGCACGTCAGATATAACCTGGAGTTGAACGTAGCGCTTCTCTTGAGGAGGGAGGGGATAGGGCGCCGAGGGTGTAAGGGAGGGGAGAGGGGTAGGTGGACACCTGGATAAATCATTACACAGAAAAGAGGAGTCTACCTCCAGGTAAAAACAAAACAACACAAAAAGTGATCCGCAATTCCATGCGTCTTTGCCTTGTTTTTACTTCTCAGAGCATGCAAGTGCTTGCACGCGTCTGACTCTTTGAGGGTCTCAACCGTTGCAAGATGGAGCGCCCCCCCCCCACACACCTTTTATAATCCTTCCTGACATATCCACAAAGACAAAAGTATTTCTAGTTTCTAGATCTATGTATCAATAGCGTTGGGAAAGCAAATGAGTGTAACATGCATTTAAACTGTGACTGCGTGTGGGCTGGAGCTAGAAAAGTTAGGCGCCTTCAAGGAACCTTCTTCGTGAGGTTTTCTTCTGTGTGGAAGACACACCTGGATTGATTATCGAACTTAGATCAAAGAAAATTATGACAACTACAAAAGATAATCGGGGGTGGGGGGGGGGGGGCGATTGGGCGATAATGAGCCCACGCTAGTAGTGGCTCAAGATGGAGAAAGTTGTTTTTTAAGGGTTGGGGGGTGTGGAAAGGTAAAAAGGGGGGGGTGATGTGGTTATGTTTTAGCAGTGACGTACAGGCCTGTTTCCTGTTGCACTCACGCACGCGAAGTTCTCACATCTTCGCACGAAGCGACACCCTCAATTCCTCGCACCGCCACACGTGACGAAGATTGTGAGATCTATTAGTCAGGGGTCAACGCCTGTACTGCTCTGGGAAAAGGGGGAGGGGGGAATGCGAGTGCCTAAAAAACACGCGCGTTAGTCGGACCAGCTCATTCGCCTTAGCTTCCAACAGATGTTCTCGTAAATGTGGGTCAACTGTGGCCGGACATTTGACTAATCCATCTTGATGACCCCCACAGGCATGCTCTTAAGCTGTCGCGTTTGTTTTGATTTGAGCAGGCCACGAATCTGACCAGTACTCACGCGATAAGAGATGTTCTTGTATCTGCTTCTAGAGAGTTCTTTCTATTATCGGATAGAAGGATTCCTTTTCAATGGAAGTCTTTGAAGGGACGCTTGGTCCCTAGTTATGCTGTCAGAAAAAAAAGGGGAGGGTGGGGCAGAAGGCTTAAATTGTTAAAAAATGTCACGTTTTTTTTTCGAAATACACGCTTTCCTTTCTCGAAAATTTCAACTGTATCTTATCTTATAAATTACAGACGTTCTTTTAAAGGAGAAGATAATTACGCCCTAATTTATGTATCACACTGGAGTCGTGTATGCTTGCTATAAAATTAGACTCTGCTAAGTCATTAGTTTTCCATGCTGATTTAGGTAACTCTTTCCAGGCTCTCGCGTGGACACGGGAATAAGGAGCACTTGTATGAGTTTGTCCTGGCATATTGAATAAGAAATGCGCCTTTATCTTTGTGTCTTTCTGGGTATTAGGTCGTGTGCTTGTATTTGTGGATTTTGGTTCAGTGTTTTATGTATTTTATTGCTACTTTGCTTGTTAGTCTTCTGTCTTTATGTGTCTCTAAGTTTAGTGATTTTACTAACGACGTTACTATAGTCATCTATGAAGGATCCCTTCTTGTGAATAGAGGATGCTACTATAGTTGAGCAACCTTTCTTGTTTTACTTTTATTTTATTTGATTTATATTTGGTCTGGGCTTAACAAAATAAATAGTCGAAGATATTAATTTTATTAGTCAACCCTAACCTGTATTTGACTATTTATATTTATTTTTCCACGTGGATAATAAAGATTATTATTATTATTATTTCGGACTTATCTTCAGTATTGAATCATTGCGTCCTATCCAAACCTTTTGCTGGTCAACAAGGGATGGCAGCGGACAGATTTCAAACCCAGGACCTTTGTGCCAAAACCACACGATCTTGAAGCCATCACTAAAATTCATCGGGTTTGGAGCAAATTGGTTAAAGCTTAATCGTCAATTTAAGAGAAAAGTCTTAAACTGGACTTTAAAAATTGGCTTCTGCCGCTAGTCACCGACATACTGACTATGAGAGAAAAAAAGGTGTTCCACATAGCAGTTAAAGTCTGGGTGACCAGCGTACTATTTGACCTGCTCCGTATTTCTGTAGCAGCGTGTATTTCCTCCTCCCTGTTTGTTTTATCACAGCATACAATATTTTATAAAATAAACATGACGTCACACGGGGGAAATAAAAAAAAAGGGGGGGGGGTCTCTTTTAGCCTTCACACATTTCTTTCTAACGATCTCAGCCTCCGCGAAATTCAACGCGGTGGGCCACCCCCATTTGTTACAGCCGGGCGTGAGTCTACAACTGACACTTGGGTTATTTAACAATGTTTCAACACATGCCTGTGCGTGCATGCGTTGGATGGTGGGGTGCGGGGGGTGGGGGGGGGGGGCAAAGGGGGGGGAGGGAGGGGGCGGACAAACTAGCATGAGGTAGATGTAAAGATATATTTATGAGAGGATGAACAATGATACAGAGACGATAATACGATCAAGAGGGCTAAGAGACGAGGGGGTGGAGGAGTAGACGATAGCGAGAGAGAGAGAGAAAGATGGAGTGGGGTCTGAGAGATGTATGGAGTCCTGATAAAGTGGGTGGGGGGGGGGAGGGGAGGCGTTGAAGAGCATGTGGCACTCACCTTATGCACGTGCACTCACATTTTGAAGGTAACTGATACCACGTGACCAACATTCATCACCGTACGTGCCATGTCATCGCCATTCACAAATCGAGCCCGCTCTGTGTGTGCGTGTGTGTATAAATATGTGTGTGTATATAAATATGTATGTGTGTGTATATAAATACATGTGTGTATGTATAAATATGTTTGTGAATATATCTATATGTATTGCCGGTGAGTGCGGGTTAATTCGAGATAGCGTGTGTAAAGAATATAACGGATAAATACCGGTGTGGCTTGCAGTAACTGATATAACAAGCTGAAGTTTACAGACAGGTGACAGGACATGACATATCGACTGACATCCAGACAACTAACTGCAGAAATGTTCTATTCTTCGAGCCCCTGTCATGAAATTTGGAGCACCACCAGTAACTTCCTACCAAGTCCTTCAAAGCGGCATACTCTATCGAGGGGACCGAACAAGACACTAGCCACGAAACCCTCCTATAGAATAGAAACAACTATATGCAGAATTTCCTGATCTGAAACCATGTCGAATATAAGATTACTTGTCAGAACTCTTCAACATCAAAGATGAGAATGAAGAAGAAGAAAAAGAGGAATTAATAGAAATGAAATGGTGGAAGGGTGGAGGGGGTTGTACCTGAACTCTTCAAACACTATGTTAATAAAATTGTTATGAAAGGCACCATTGAAATTTCATTAAGACTCCCACAATTCTCAGACAACGTTGACATCTCGACCCCTATAATTTTGCTTTCAATCCTATGCGCTTTTAATAATACTCCTAGAACTTAAAGCTCTTTATCTGAAAACTATCAAAACTTGTCAAGCACAGTTTTAACCAATAATATGTAAAAGGTATTAAAAGCCATTAGTTGATATTGAGTGCACTACATTTGCCGTATCTGCGCTAACCTGCTGTAATCAATGATTTCACTGAAGTCAAGTCTCGATATCAGCTTGAAATAATTGTCATCTGCCGTAAGCATTACATCTCTTTTTCTAGCATCAAGTAATTGAAAGTTGGATGTTGCTTCCCTCTAGAAATAATATTTTGATGGACAGGGCTTAATCTTCCTTTTATTCAACAGTTGCTCTATCCGCTTTAATTGACAGGTTAACAGGTAGAATTTTATTTTTGGTTCGTCTTCGGTAAAAATATCTGGCATATGGTGCTAAAGAGACATGAAATGTTAATATGTCAGGATGGATTTGACACTTGTTTTTAATTGTACTCTTATATTTGCTAAGGAGATTAATAGATTTTCTTCTAAATTTAAATACGAAAGTAAGGAAAGAAAATTATTCGTCGAAGTAACTTTTGATGTTATAAAAGACATCGTGATATTTAGTTAGGAGTTACCAGAAAGAAATCGATCAATTGATTTGATGAATAGGAAAGAAATTGTATCGAGTACAAGTACTTTTTGTTTATCGATCCCTAATTTAAGTTAAAATAATCCAGCAAACGGTTAGCCCTACGTAAAGACCTGTGAGGTGGCAACGAGCTGTTGGTCTAAACTGCCCAAAGGTTGTGACGTTGTAGTTCAGTGTGGTGATTATGTTTTGTACATAATATTGTAAACGGTACGTCATAGAACCTTGGTTGTAAGACTGAAAGAATTCTATGTTTATTTATTAATTTTACTATTATTTCATTGGTTCATTGGTTGGGACAGAGTGACAGCGCTTGAAGTTTTGTTATTGTTGACAGAGGACCGGAGTTTTGTGATAGCGTAGTAGGAGCCATTATAAGGCAGTTTGATAGTTAATGTATATTTAGGAATTCAGCTTTTGTTGGCGTTATCTACAGTTATAATTTATTCTTATTTCTTTATTAAACATTTCTTATTCCTAACGCATCCCTGGTGTTCTTGAAGTATTGCATATGTAATGTATACATGTCAAAGTCATAGGCTACAAGTTCACAACAATCACAACAATGGTGGAGCAGCAGGGTATGTCAACAAGTTGACAGGTGAACTAATTCATCCTTATAGTTGTTATCTATTATCTTCTGGTCAGCAGTTATCCCTACTGACTTCAAATATAGGGCTAGAAAATCAATTAACTCAGGGACTAAAAGGCTTGTCCTAAAGTATAAGAACAAACCTACGTCCATAAAATGGCCGAGAAAGTATACGGTGACCTACTAAAACTATATGAAACGGGGAAGAGTCTTGGCTACCAGAGAGAAGAATTGGACGAGTGGGTTGCTAAAATCATAAGACAGAATGAGGAGAGAGATACTAGAATGGAAGAGAGGAAAGAAAAAGCGAAAGTAGAAGAGGAAGAACGGAAACAAAGGGCGAAAGTAGAAGAAGAAAAGGCGAAAGTAGAAGAGGAAGAACGGAAACAAAGGGCGAAAGTAGAAGAGGAAGAAAGGAAACAAAGGGCGAAAGTAGAAGAAGAAGAAAGGAAACAAAGGGCGAAAGTAGAAGAAGAAGAAAGGAAAGAAAAGGCGAAAATAGAAGAACGGAAGATGGCAATGCTGGAAGAAGAGATGAGATTTAAATGGAAACTAGAAGAGGACCAAGTAGTGGCCAAAATAAAAAGAGACGACGAGGAATCGAAGGCCAAAATTGCCGCAATCGAAAAAGAGAGTAAAGCAAAGGAGGTAGAGGAGCAGGAAAATAGGAACACGAGGAAAAGAAATACGCCCCAAACAAAGAGACAAAAATTCGTGGAAGGCACGGATAAGATGGATGCATTTATCAACAGATTTGAAATGCTGATGAAACTTGAAAAAGAACCACAACACGAATGGGCCATACAACTTCTCAGTTTGGTCGGAGGAAAGGCCCTCGATGCACTACAAGTCCTAAGCGATGACGAGGTAGCAAACTATGCCATCCTCAAGAAAACATTGCTTGATTTCTATCAATATAGCGAGGACGACTACCGACAGAAGTTCCATGAGCTAAAACCACCATCAGACGGCAACATGAAGCAATTCGTTTCTGATGTGAAAATAACGTTCGAAAAATGGGTTCAAGCATCTGGAATTGAAGAATCCTTCGACAGTCTAAAGCAGTTTATCATCGTGGACAAAATCGTATCAACTTCTGGGAGGAATCTGTTTGCCTTCCTACAGGAAAGAAAACCGAGAAGTGTGGAGACCGTTATGGAACTGTGTCAAACTTATGTAGCGGCACATCCGGGCGAAATACTACAAAAGGTTGAAAACAGTGAAGAAATCGAATTTGCCGCCGCAGCAATCTCTACAACAGCACGATTTACAAAGGAAGAAACAGCACAACAACAAAGTCCACCACAAAACAGAGATATACAAAGAGAACGAAATGATTATAGACTAAATCAGTCACCGGCCCAGTCACCGGCCCAGAGAAGTCAAGTGAGATGCTACAACTGTGGGAGAATGGGGCACATAGCGAAGTATTGTCGAGATGCCCGGAGAACAGAATACTACAAGAACGATGTTGTAGCCCATGTTGGAGGCTTGGCGGATAGCCTTTCACCTTACGTATGTCCAGCTATAGCAAATGGCTATCATACCCACGCCCTACGCGATACTGGGGCCACCAAATGTGTACTCTTAGCTAAACTTGTGAGACCTCACCAGTACACTAAGAGACAATGCAAAGTACAAGGTTTCGGAGGACAAATAAAGAGCTACCCAACAGCTATAGTACACATTAACTCTCCGTATTTCAATAAAAAGGTTGAAGCTATAGTTGTTGAGAATGGTCCATTCGAAGTGGTGATAGGGAATGTACCAAATATAGAGTGTCCCAGTGAGGCTCAGATCGACAGATGGAAACAATTTTTTAACTGGGAGCCAACACAAGAAGCTGATGACATCGACCAATCAGCAACGACTGAAGTTGAAGGCAGACAACAAAATTTAAAAACAGAACAAGATAGTTATGATGATGTTAACAGTAACGAAAATAAGGAAGATTTATTTGTGCACCAGACAGCCATAGTTAAAAGCAACCCAAGAAAATACCCTACAAGTGTTACAGAAGGCGGAAAAACGGAATTTGACGTCGTCGAACAAGTGAAACGAAAAGAAACAGCAAACGTATCTGGTCCAGGTGGTTCTAATGTGCAGGGCAGTAAAGATTCTGCTGACCGAAGTAGCTCTAGGACGAGTGGATGGTATCTATGGTACAGAGAAAATGGCAAGGGAGGAAGGCGGCAGTACCCAGAGGACCGAGGAGAAGTCCAGCCTCAAAGATACCAAGGCTATCAAGGACGCAGACCTTGTTACAGACGCAACTACGGCAGCCCACCAGTCAACAGATATTATGATAAGCGAGACAGATGGGAAGGTCCATGGCGACGAAGAGAATTTGATCGAGCTGGTTATGGACGTGGAAAAGGAAGAAACGACCATGACGTCAGAATCTAAGAACTGAAGTAAGCAATGACACCCTCAAGATACCGTTAAGACAGCAAAGAGGACGAAATGGGAACGTGTCCGCTTACTGGAGACCACAGAGAGAAACGTTTCACTACTATGTTCTGAGGGAAATGCACACTCCAGTATAGTGATGAATGTTTTTTTTGATTGACAGCGGTGGCGAAATTCAAGGCTGACCTGCTTCTAGAATGTGCATGTATTTTGAAGCTACACATGTGCAGAGCTACTAGTATAGTTTGGACTAAATTTCCTCAAGGTCAAGGTCAAATACAGAGTTACAGCCATACTGTAGCTGACGGTTTGTGTGTGTGGAGACTACTTTCAGTTCCTGTGACGGGGGAAAAAAAAACAACAACGTGAACATAATACCTGTGTCGAAGTATTAGGCAGAATATTTGACTTAGTGACCTTTGATCTAGCGACCAGAAGGAAACAACTGCGTGTTAGTATGAGACAATGCGAAACTGTCTGTACTAGTCACAGGTTTGCTGTGTATAGAGACATTGTTTCCCTTAACAACTGGCAGTACTTTCTCGTATCGCCTTTGAGTCACTCTTGATTCAGACTTGACTCAGACTTGATTCAGACGATGTGCAACAAGTTTGAAAACAGCACCGCAACAGTGCAGTTCCTCTCCACCCCCCAGTAATGTGACTCCACCACGTTTGGTCAGACTGCAGAGCGTTGTCAACATATCTTTACACCACTACCTTTAATCTTCTTGGTGTAGGAAGAACGTTTTGAAACCTCGGCGTATGAGACTATGTGTAACAAGTGAATAGTGAAACAAGGTGACGTCTGACAGTACAAGTCTTTTGGTGGGGCAGCTTTCCACCATAACACCCTCAGAACAAGTGACTCCATTCATGGTGTTTTAATGCCTACATTCGCAGGATGTATGACTAATTATAGCTCCATACCTAGTGTTACCCCCCCCCAAATCCTCAGGACATTTTTTCTTATTCTTACTCTTATCTTATTATATGTCGACAACCCATTTTGACTGCATTCTATGTGCACAGTTTGACAGATAGTTTTCAGCCAATGTTGACCAGATACGAAGGTACACGAATCACCGTGATGAGTGACCAAGGCCTGCATTACCAAACACCTAATATAAATGCTGATATCAGTTGAGATGTATTTCCTTTTAAACAAAGTCACAATGTAGTGAAGCAAGTCTCCTATTTGTATTGGACATGAGTACTTGATGACCAGTTTTGATTAGTCTAAACGGATGATGTATAGTTAGCGTTTTTTTTCTCCAATACAAGTTAATTCTGGATGTTGTAAAGAAATTGGTTGAAATTGTGAACAAGGAGAGTTAATTGGGGAATGTAGATGTGTTAACTAGTAATTTTTGTGTGATTCTGTCATTTTTTCTTTTTTCCAATTTGGTTTTGAGTTCAATGCTATCGAGTGTAGAGTGTATCTGTATTTTTGTGTGTGCACTCTTTCTTTACCTGATACCGGAATTTAAGCTAGTAACTTTGTACGCTATTAATAAGTTATATTAATAGCTTATTTTGGTAAGGGGGGAATGTGGTGATTATGTTTTGTACATAATATTGTAAACGGTACGTCATAGAACCTTGGTTGTAAGACTGAAAGAATTCTATGTTTATTTATTAATTTTACTATTATTTCATTGGTTCATTGGTTGGGACAGAGTGACAGCGCTTGAAGTTTTGTTATTGTTGACAGAGGACCGGAGTTTTGTGATAGCGTAGTAGGAGCCATTATAAGGCAGTTTGATAGTTAATGTATATTTAGGAATTCAGCTTTTGTTGGCGTTATCTACAGTTATAATTTATTCTTATTTCTTTATTAAACATTTCTTATTCCTAACGCATCCCTGGTGTTCTTGAAGTATTGCATATGTAATGTATACATGTCAAAGTCATAGGCTACAAGTTCACAACAATCACAACAGGCGATTTATAACGTTTGGTCTCGGCCCAATGCAATAGATATACTACTTATACTCAGAAAAAAAAATTCAATATATTCGCAAGTTCCCCTAAGTCCCATAGATGGAACACTCGGATTAACGATAATGATTAAACAAATAATATTTAATAATTAATAATAATAAGTAACCTTTCCGAAATTGTGATAGAATTTGTTGTCTAGCATCAAGAGTTTATTTGCGAAATTTAATCCCCGATAGTTGTTGAAAATTGTCAAAATAAAGTATTTAAATGTATCATTTTTTGGGCCATGTTGAAAGTAATACCTTTATAAAAGGTGAAAACTTTCAGTGGACATTGAGACAGACCGGGCGACAGACAGACAGCTCAACTACTAAAATCCCCGCTGTACCTCCTCTGCCTGTCTCACGCGTACATCTCAGTATCCTAAACGGGTGCCCAAGTATTTAGTAACAATGGGGGCGTTTACCTGGGCGCCGCTTCTCCGTAAGATGTACGCGACCAAGAGACAAGACAACGACACCTGATATCAGCCTAACGTCGTGCGACCGTGTCATCTTACGCCAGATATGTAGGGGTAAGGCCGGTGGGGGGGGGGGGTATCACTTACAACTAGTCACTGGAGTTGGCTTACTGGTGGCACGTGATCCCACTGGTAGCTGGTAGTGTGTTATTTAACTCAGATCTCAACCAAAGGAATAAACTTTATATTGACACATAGTAGCAGCAGTGGTGTACACTAGTTGTTGACTTGCACATTTGGAAGAAAATTTGGTTAAAAATAGATAATCTTCAAGGACGACTCGAACCACGGACCTCACCGAACCAGCCACATCGCCTAGGTTAACCCACCACGTGACCATGTGTGTGTGTGTGTGTTTCTATGGTGACGGTGGGAAGAGGCTAGCGATTGGTTGTGAATGATGCAAGAAAGGTGGCATTGCGTCATTGGTCTTGGTAGGGGCGACTCCAGAACGTGAGACTAAAAGGTTGTATTATTGCAGGGAGTTTGATTTTGTTAAAAAAAAAAGTATTATTACTCATTTATTTCATTTCATATCAATTTGATTTTGTCTATATTATAATGCACATTACACGCACAATGCGTCACAATAAATGTGTAAATAGAATAAATTCTTCACAACAAATGTGTTAATAGACTTATTGCATCACAATAAATGTGTTAATAGTAAATCGCTGTCTTACATTGTAAATGAGTGTGTTGATGTATTTATCACAGTAAATGTTTCGAAATAATTGTGTCAATAGACTTAAAACATCACAACAATTGTTGTATGACATGACAAGTGATCGAATAATTTTTTTCCTAGTCTAAACGTTAATGTATCGATCTAAAAAAAAAAAAAATAGATGAGTGACATGTCTGTGACACTTTAAAATAATAGTAACGAGTGATTCCGTATTTAGACTTTGACACCTAGTTCTAAAATGTAGGCTACACATTTTTTGTTGTATAACATTTATAGTTTCTCAGTGTAACTCTTCCCGCTCTAGTTTCTCAACTAAATCAGACTTAATGTAATACTTTAATCTCACGTAATCCTCTAGTACAGCGGTTCTCAGCCTTTTAAGCTCGGCGACCCCTTTTTACAATCCCCCACTCTGTCGCGACCCCCCCCCCCCCTTTTTTCAAACACACACATACAGAAATAGAAGAGTAGACAATAACAATCCATATTTTCGATGGTCTTAGGCGACCCCTGGCAAATCGTCAATCGACCCCCAAGGTGGTCGCGACCCACAGGTTGAGAACCCCTGCTCTAGTATTACCTCAGTACGGACCTAGGCCTAGTCTACTTCATTAATCTCCATAATCTCTGAATGACGAAAAAAATAGGTGATATCTTCTGTCCATTAAGTTTAGTAAGATTATCAAAACCCGGAACTTACATTTACACTTCTGTGAGCCCCATACCCACCCCTCCCCCTTGATTGTAAGCGCCCCGAGCCCCCACCAGCGCCATTTCTTTCTTTTTTTTCTACCCCCGCTTTGTTTATCACTGTATTGTGGCAGGCATGGATAGTCAATAACGATTTGAAGCCGCCGGGAACTCTGGGAAATAGGAAACAATGCAAACTCGAATGTATGGCTCACCTATATCGTCTGCTTCTAATAGTGGCAGAAGTGAAGATAATAAGGAGGGAAATTTTTGGTGACTTTATTTTTGTAGTCGAAAGCTGGAATTGAGTTCAAGATCTCAAAAAATATGTCTTGAACATCTGAGCATTACCTTGGTTCGTCTGCCGATCAATAACTCTCTTTTGTCGGCCTGGCTTCATCTGAAAGCTCTTTGGGTGGTCCTCCTTTTGAAATATTGGCTTCAATTGAACAGTGCCCTACACACAAATATTCTTCATGTGTGGCCTTTTATTCCTTTTTTAACTCTTTGCAGACGTGAATTGAATTAGAGACGTTTGAATGAAAGGGTAAAGACGGAAAGGAAATTGCCGAATTAGTGACGTCTGTAAGACGAATGTAATGAAAGTTTCGGTAATTAGACTCGTACGGATGTTTGTTCAAATATTAATCTATAATTAAATAGGAAAACAACAGCGTCGAGACAAAAGACAACATCAACTACTCTACCACTGTATCTTCATGGCATTGGAGTACTTACATGCTGTTGGAGTACTTACATGTTACTGGAGTACTTACATGTTACTGGAGTACTTACATGTTACTGGAGTACTAACATGTTACTGGAGTACTTACATGTTACTGGAGTACTTACATGTTATCTACATGCTATTGCAGTACCTACATGTTATTGCAGTACCTACATGTTATTGCAGTACCTACGTGTTATTGCAGTACCTACGTGTTATTGCAGTACCTACATGTTATTGCAGTACCTACATGTTATTGCAGTACCTGCATGTTATTGCAGTACCTACATGTTATTGCAGTACCAGCATGTTATTGCAGTACCTGCATGTTATTGCAGTACCTGCATGTTATTGCAGTACCTGCATGTTATTGCAGTACCTGCATGTTATTGCAGTACCTGCATGTTATTGCAGTACCTGCATGTTATTGCAGTACCTGCATGTTATTGCAGTACCTGCATGTTATTGCAGTACCTGCATGTTATTGCAGTACCTGCATGTTATTGCAGTACCTGCATGTTATTGCAGTACCTGCATGTTATTGCAGTACTTTACATGTTATTGCAGTACCTGCATGTTATTGCAGTACTTTACATGTTATTGCAGTACCTGCATGTTATTGCAGTACCTGCATGTTATTGCAGTACCTACATGTTATTGCAGTACCTGCATGTTATTGCAGTACCTGCATGTTATTGCAGTACCTACATGTTATTGCAGTACTTTACATGTTATTGCAGTACCTACATGTTATTGCAGTACCTGCATGTTATTGCAGTACCCACATGTTATTGCAGTACTTTACATGTTATTGCAGTACTTTACATGTTATTGGAGCGTTTAATTGTATTTAGAAATTGAACAAAGTCTGAACGGAAACAGAAAGACGAAAACACTTGATTTGAATGACAGAGTCAGAGAGGGAGATGAAAGAGAGAGAGTGACAATGGGGTTGTTTCGTATCTCTGACCTACAATATGTCACGTGGTAAAGACCTTATAAATAGAACACTAGCTATATCTTCCTATGATTAGACGAATATGTAGATCTGATAGGCTACTATATCTAGACAGCGCTGGATTTACCTAGAGGCAGCGTAAGCTACAGACTAGGGCCCCCTCTTCCCATTTTTCTGGGGGCCTCCCTAATATACTTTGAAGAAAAAACAAAGTAATTAATTGCCTAAAGTTGTTCACGAGGGGCTCCTTATTTCAAATATCTTAGGCTCTTATAAGTTCTAAATCCGGCCCTGAATCTAGACATTCAAGATCTAGGCCTTATCTACAAAAATAATCATATCAATTAGTGAATTTTTGTAACATTTAAAAAAAAAATAAAGATGTAAAGAACTAGGCCCAGTTCACATTCAAATAACAATGAAATCAATCAGGCCATAAATATAAACAACACTACGACGTGACATGGAAGAAATATGGAACAAGCCTATTAACATATATCTTATTCTTCGTTCTCATTGTTACGTTGGAGCGTTCAGATGACTAGACCAATACATGAGATGAACTGCGCAGTGGTTTCCAAATCAGGGAGCTCTCCATATAGCTTTCTTTCTATTGGGGTGTTTTGGGGCCAGTGTCTTATACGGGCCTCTTGTTAAAGAGAGACGTTTTGGAAGACGTGGTCTGCATTCTCTGGTAATACTCCACATTGGCAGATTTCACTGGTTCCAATTTTGAGCTTCCGGTACATGTGTTGTCGCATTCTGTTGTGTCCGGTCCTGAGTCGAAAGTTTAGACGTTGATCTTGTCGGGATAGCTTACAGTAAGCGTGTTATCTTCTAAAAGATGAATTCTTTTTCAAAACTATATCAAACGTTTAGTCTATTATTGTGCATTGAAAAAAACAAAACACCAGGGAATCAAAGCGCCCCTGTGTGTCCCCTTCCAGTGGTACGGATTTCTTCCAAGGGGCGTGGACGGGAAGTTCTTAACCCTAGACCTTTCTTCTTTCTTTTTCTTTCTTTTTCAAGGGAATCCTTTCTTTTTCTTCTCGATGGCAACTAATCTTTACTCTTTCCATTTGAGTTAATCTTTCTCTTTATCCCACCAATAATGTGTACTCTGTCGCTATCTAATTCATTCCGTTGTTCTACAACTCGCAGTAACTTCATAGCGTTACTTCATAGCGTTACTTCATAGTTACTTCATAGCGTTACTTCATAGCGTTACTTCGTAGCGTTACTTCATATTACTTCATAGCGTTACTTCATAGCGTAACTTCATAGCGTAACTTCGTAGTTACTTCATAGCGTTACTTCATAGCGTTACTTCATAGTTACTTCATAGCGTTACGTCATAGAGTTACGTCATAGCGTTACTTCATAGCGTTACTTCATAGCGTTACTTCATAGCGTTACTTTATAGCGTTACTTTATAGCGTTACTTCATAGTTACTTCATAGCGTTACTTCGTAGCGTTACTTTATAGCGTTACTTTATAGCGTTACTTTATAGCGTTACTTCATAGCGTTACTTCATAGTTACTTCATAGTGTTACTTCGTAGCGTTACGTCATAGTTACTTCATAGCGTTACTTCATAGCGTTACTTCATAGCGTTACTTCATAGCGTAACTTCATAGCGTAACTTCGTAGTTACTTCATAGCGTTACTTCGTAGCGTTACTTCAAAGTTACTTCATAGCGTTACTTCGTAGCGTTACTTCATAGCGTTACTTCATAGCATTACTTCATAGCGTTACTTCATAGCATTACTTCATAGCGTTACTTTATAGCGTTACTTTGCGTTACTTTATAGCGTTACTTCATAGCGTTACTTCATAGTTACTTCATAGTTACTTCATAGTTACTTCATAGTGTTACTTCATAGCGTTACGTCATAGTTACTTCATAGCGTTACTTTATAGCGTTACTTTATAGCGTTACTTCATAGTTACTTCATAGCGTTACTTCGTAGCGTTACTTCATAGCGTTACTTCGTAGCGTTACTTCGTAGCGTTACTTCATAGCGTTACTTCCTAGCGTAGCTCATACTCGTGGTGTGATGCCATCTAGCAGTCTCTCGTGTGTCGATGTGACGTCCTGTTGGTGTCGCGGATAGCGACCAGCAGATTGGAGACTGACGGATTACATCTATCTGACTAATCTCTGGTGTTCATCTTGACCTGGCTCGCGTGTCACTGCTAGGCCTGTTATCAATCGATCGATCCTTAGACTTGGGACTAAAAGCATTGAATGTAGAGAGCACTTTAAATGTTGTTTGTACATTGTGCCCCACAATAAAGTTATTTTCTCCAATAAGCAAATCTGATTTGCTTTGTAATGTATTGTGAAGGCGAGCCGATTGTTTTAAGTTGAAATACGGATCTAATTCAGAACTTTGGGACATTGTTAGGACAATAGTATTTTTCCGATCTTGAGACATAGTTATTTGAGGCCATCATACGGCTAGAGCCGGCCTTGTCCAAAAGTCATAGGAGAGGCCGGAAAAACAAAGTGCTCAATCCGAATGGACTTCTTGCCATTAAGACTTTAACAGTTCTTGGCGCAGAGAATTCTCTCTCTTTCTCTCTCTCTCTCTCTCTTTCTCTCTCTCTTTCTCTCTCTCTCTCTCTCTTTCTCTATTTATCTCTCTCTCTTTCTTTCTCTTTCTTTCTTTCTCTTTCTCTCTCTCCCTCTCTCTCTCTCCCTCTTTCTCTCTCTCTTTCTTTCTTTCTCTGTCTTTCATTCTTTCTCTCTCTCTCTCTCTCTTTCTTTCTCTCTCTCTCTTTTCTCTCTCTCTCGTTTCTCTCTCTCTCTCTCTCTCTCCCTCTCTCTCTCTCTCTCTCCTCTCTTTTTCAAACACTCACATACACTATACTACAAAACATCACATAAAATGACTCTCATACTCACACACACACACATACACACACACATACACTCAATGGACATGCTGACCTCACTTCTGGTGGCCAATTTTCCCTGGGGACAGTTTCAAAGATTTCGGCGTCAGTTTCAATTCTTCGGACGCTATTACTTGATTAATGTTGAGACCTCCTGACCCGAGGGCCTGTTCTGGCCCCTTCAAAACGAAAACCTATTTGTAAAGCAAGACATTGCTTCTGTACAATTTCGGTTGGACTATTATTAAATAGACAAATGTAAATATCTTAAAGAGAGGCATTTAGATCATGTGACCGAAAACTGAAAATTGATTTTTTTGTCCCATTTTTTTAAATAAAATGACAGAAAGATAATGTTAGTACTTCAACTCAATGACTAAATAAATCTACGTGGTAGTAAGCATTATGTCTAGAAGCAGCGTTTTTTGAAGACAGGAGCGTAAAGAGAACTTAAATAGATCCCAATCGGACAACGGCGTTTTTCTGCATCAGATGGGGAAAAACATACAGGTCGTAACTGGGTGTGCTTAGTCATATGAAACTGCACTCAACCCTTAATCAAAGCCACTGTCAGTCAGTCAGTCAGTCAGAAATAAAGGGAAGTTATTTTTAAGTGTTACTTCTCCCCCATTTTTGTGTAATGCGTTAAAAGTGATTTTATGTGGGGAGGAGTTATTTCCGGAGAAATTTCTATAAATCAAATAAGAACTAAAAACTAAAATGTTATTTAACCTTGGTTAGGCCAATAATAGAATATGCAACCTCTGTTTAGGACCCCTAAACTCAAGAAAAACATTAGGAAACTGGAACAGACACAAAATAGAGCAGTGAGATTCATAACAAACGAATATTCACATTTGACTAGAGTAACACCTTTAGTAAAATCACTAAATTTAGAAAGCAATCAGAACAGAAGACTCAAAAGTAAAGTAGCAATTATACATAAAACACTGAAACACTGAACCATAATCTTCAAATACAAAAACAAAATACTCAGAAAGACACAAAGATAAAGGTACATTCCTCATCCCATATTCTAGGACAAATTTGTACCAATACTCATTCTTCCCTAGTGCTATTAGAGCATGGAATGAGTTGCCTGAGCTAGCCAGGAAAACCAGTGACTTGGCAGAATTTAAGTCATTGGTTAATATGCATGACTGAATGCATGACGCGTGGGATGTAATCATCTTCTTTTTTTAAAGTAACGTCTGTATTATATAAGATAAGATAAGATAAGTTAGGAAATAAACATTATACACTGCTTCGAGCATAGTCCAATGAAATGAACTATTTTTTTTACATACCATCGATTCATTTTTTTCAGTGACCAAACTGCAATTGTTGTCTGCTAGACTCCAGCTGTATGACTTTTTCAATGCCAAATATTATGTTCTTAATAAAAATGGTCCCTCTTCTTTTTTGTCTTCCCCAGAGATCTTCAAGGCAATAATTTAACTGTGATTCGAAAAACAGACTTACAAGGTCTTGCCAATTTACGGATATTGTAAGTATTAAACTGTAAATATGATTTCTAGTTTCAAGAAATGTTTCTTTGGACATAAGATTTGAAAGCCATGTTAGCATTAGTTCGTTGTATAGACTGTCACACTTTGATTAGACGTGAATAGAGTGTCCAAACATGGGAACAGCTTCGCGACTCAGTCTGGAAAAATCAGGAGCTAGCGATCATCAGGCAGCTTGAAGCAGGACGACGCAAATGATTCCAAAACTTTATTCGACATTTGCCTTTTCTTTGGACACGATGGCTGCGTGGAAAGGGAGGAATCGCTGTCTAGGCGACCTGGTTCCAACCTCGAGTGACGCCCATGCTTTCATCTCATAGTACGAGATAAACCAAAGTCGTTCTACAACAAATTACTGAGATGATTTCACTTCTATTTTCTCTCATTTACATTTGTTACACTCAGGAGCGGACTACAAGCCCGGAGCCCCCACACACACAAAAATGTAACATTCTTAAAATTTTGACGGTTCAGAAACTTTTTTTTTATATATATATTTTTTTCCCGTTTTCTATCGACACAATTGTAAATCTATTACCATGTTCGTTATATAGAAATACAGTTTCGGATCTATGGCAGTGGGTCAACATCCACAAGCTCAAAAATATAGAACATTTTTTTTTGAAGACGTTAAATATCAAATATACAACTACTCTCTATCTTGTCAAATAAGGCAATGTTTTAGATATCAGTTTTATCATTAATAAGTGGATTTTTATTAAAGCTTTTAAAAATGTTTAGGTACCTCTACAAAGTTTCTGCCCCGGGATCTCCACATATTTAAATCCGGGCCTGATTACAAAAAGTCAACAGACAGTGGCAACACATTTTTTACACCATCGATAAAAGCTTTTTGATTTAAGTTTTGAGAATCCAGGATCCAAGCAATCTATTTAATCACAATGGTCTTTCGTCAAAGTGGTTGACCTGTTTCACTTGGAGAACCTCGCTAAGTTGGAGCTGTTCGTTAAACGGCGGCTTGGGGGATGGGGCGAAGAACGGGGCGCCTGAGTGAGATTCAATATCCACGATAAAAATCCTGGCTTCCTCCTTGTCTTGGCACTCCACTGACCTGCACATGGTCAATCGGTTGATCTCTCAGTGAGCGCCCTTATGGCTCAAATTACTATTACCCTATCAATGCCACTCTGCTCTCCCCCCGTTCGAGCCCCCCAAGATACTCACTCGACTCGTGCGGACACTTCTGCTGTAGTGGTCAGACTTTGACATCGGACGACTTGTGATATTGGGCGGAAAGGGGAGACTGTAAAATTGTCAGTCCAACACAGGTCGACTCCAGCACCCCGACACACGCACACACACACAGAGGGAGAGAAAGAAAGAGAGTGAAGGAGAGGAAAGGAGAGAGAGAGGAGAGGGAAAAGTTGAGATGGACAGAGGGAGAGAAAGATGCAGAGAGTGGGAAGGAGCTGGAAATGTGTAGAGAGAGATTTTCGTTTTGCATTAGATCAGCGGTTCTAACTCTGTTATGCTCGGCGACCCCTGTTTACAATCCCCCACTCTGCCGCGACCCCCCCCACACACACACATACAGCAATAGAAGAAAAAACAAAAACAATCCCTATTTTCGATGGTCTTAGGCGACCCCCTGGCTAATCGTCAATCGACCCCCAAGGGGGTCGCGAACCACAGCTTGAGAACCCCTGCATTAGATTATTAACTATTAACAATATCAGTATTCTATATTTAATAAGTGTACAGTTTTTTTTTTAAAGATTTGAGGCTATAAAGTATTATAAAAAAAACTAACACACAGATACAAAACGGAATATGTCTTTAAATGAGTTTCTATGTTCTGTTTTCTTGAATTATTGTTTGAAAATGGATTCTCTATTGTGACATCTTATTCTGTTTCAGACAACTGCTTGATAATCAAATACAGACAGTGGAGAAAGGCGCCTTTCAAGATCTTACGTCTGTGATTAGATTGTAAGTAATCCTCGCTTTGTGTTTTTTATAGATAGCGCAATGAGAAAGGGAAATAACAATGTATATTCTGCGACTTTTGCTTATATAAACGTTAGGGTTTTCTAATAAACAAATTCAGTGGTGTTTTTCATTTACACTTTAGCTTTTAATCTGGGTTACATTTCGCTCCCAGACCCGACCTTACACAAAGTAATTTTTTTAAGAAAAAGCAAATAATATAATACTATAAATGACCAGAATATAACCCTGAAAAGTTTGTATAAATAAAAATAAAACTTTCGCTTTATTTAATTTCCTGGATTTAATCATCACGTGTAATTGAATTATGAAATTTGCACTGATGTAGGCATAGAATTTAATTCAATGATAATAACATCAGTATGAGGAGGATTATAAAAGAAGCATAATATTCAATTAATAGATTCATTTCGGATATTGAACACGTGACACCCTCATCTGCTAGAACTTACACATTATCTGATTCGGCCATCGAGGAATCCAACCCAGGATGCGCGGATAAGAAGCAGCGTTTTTGAGAGACCATGTAACTTGTTTAGCTGTCTGTGTGCTTTTATCAATGCAATGCAAACTTTTCTAATTACTAAAAAAAAATGTCCATCATTTAACTTGGCAATGGAGCAATCAATCGTGCCTTTAATTGAATGTAAACAAAAGCACGAGAAGTCCTTCAAATACTTGACCTTTTTAGGGGGTTCCTACTTTTTGACATTCATCATGACTTGAGATAGTGGCATGATATTTAATATTTAATCTAAAAATATTTTTGGACACTCATTTGGGGGCCCCCTTCATGTGAGGGCCCAGAGGGATTTTCACATTTGGACCCCCTCCCCAAAACCCACGCCACGCCACTGCTTCCTCGCAAGATTCCAAATGAGTTTAAAGTTATCTTCTTAGCAGCTTAAAGACTATTTTTGAAAGCTCAGAAACATTCACCCTGCGATAATAACCTTCAACATACATGATTGCAACGCCACACAAACACCAAAGTCACTCAACAGCCAAAGAGATCCTGAGAGTTCCCTTAAAGGTATTCATTTTTCCTCCTTGAAAATCTGTAATTCTGAGGTGCTTTATTCTGGAGAGACGATCCTTACTCTGGGAAACTGCGGTCACAGGTGGAGGACTTCTAATCACCTTGCTATCCATGTGAAAAAAATGTCTGCCTGGTCGTGTGGTTTTCACGCTGAACTGTCGTTTGGACTTATCGATGGTCCCAAGTTCAAACCTTGCCCGCTCCCATCCCCCGTCGTTCTGCGGGAGGTTTGGACTCGGAAATAAATTATCAACTCTGAAGGAACATCCGAAACATGGAAAACATTTTATAACCAAACTATTCACTGCTTCTTTCTCCCAATTATTGGTACCGATTCTGAATAGCTTCATGTCGCGATACCGATTCTAAAGAGCTTCATGTCGCGGTATCGCTTCTGAAGAGCTTCATGTCGCGGTACCGATTCTGAAAAGCTTCATGTCGCGTATCGCTTCTGAAGAGCTTCATGTCGCGGTACCGATTCTGAAAAGCTTCATGGCGAGGTTGCATGCATCAGTTAAGTAAGGAATACATTTATAAACCAAAAATCAGGCCCTTCTAGGAAGTGTTGGACAACTATCTGCATTGCTGCATTTCAGCTACTATACAACAACGTGCTTGCTGATAGATGTTGCAGTGTACTGCCATAGCTGTGACAGAACAGCGTGCTTGCTGATAGATGTTGCAGTGTACTGCCACAGCTGTGACAGAACAGCGTGCTTGCTGATAGATGTTGCAGTGTACTGCCACAGCTTTGACAGAACAGCGTGATTGCTGATAGATGTTGCAGTGTACTGCCACAGCTTTGACAGAACAGCGTGATTGCTGATAGATGTTGCAGTGTACTGCCACAGCTTTGACAGAACAGCGTGATTGCTGATAGATGTTGCAGTGTACTGCCACAGCTTTGACAGAACAGCGTGATTGCTGATAGATGTTGCAGTGTACTGCCACAGCTTTGACAGAACAGCGTGCTTGCTGATAGATGTTGCAGTGTACTGCCACAGCTGTGACAGAACAGCGTGATTGCTGATAGATGTTGCAGTGTACTGCCACAGCTGTGACAGAACAGCGTGATTGCTGATAGATGTTGCAGTGTACTGCCACAGCTGTGACAGAACAGCGTGATTGCTGATAGATGTTGCAGTGTACTGCCACAGCTGTGACAGAACAGCGTGATTGCTGATAGATGTTGCAGTGTACTGCCACAGCTGTGACAGAACAGCGTGATTGCTGATAGATGTTGCAGTGTACTGCCACAGCTGTGACAGAACAGCGTGCTTGCTGATAGATGTTGCAGTGTACTGCCACAGCTTTGACAGAACAGCGTGATTGCTGATAGATGTTGCAGTGTACTGCCACAGCTGTGACAGAACAGCGTGATTGCTGATAGATGTTGCAGTGTACTGCCATAGCTGTGACAGAACAGCGTGCTTGCTGATAGATGTTGCAGTATACTGCTATAGCTGTGACAGAGCTAAATTTTGACCATGGTTACGACAGATATTACTGTTGCCGAACTTACCATCGTAAACGTCATTCGTTGTCGCTCCGACTGCTGTCACTCAGTGCCGCTACCACTACTGTGACTCAGTGCCGTAACCACTACTGACACTCAGTGACGGCCAGTCTACTGTCACTCAGTAACGCTCAGGCTATTGAATCTCAATGCCGCTCAGACTATTTAAACTCAATGCGCTCAACTGATATACCTAAACTACTATCCCTCAGTGCCGCACAGGCTACCGTCATTCGATACCGCTCAGTCCATTGACGCTCCGGCTATTGTCTCTTGGTGTCGCTCATGGTTCTGTCACTCGGTGCCTCTCCGGCTACTTCAATCGGGTGCCGGACCTCTATGCTGATAAATTTGAAATACGACCCACAAAGATCTCTTGCCCGCCGTGGAAAACAGTTGCGTTGGCACTATCTCTATGGCCAGCTATAAAAACCTCGAGACTGTGCTCGACATTAAAACCCAGCAGACTGTTCATTCCTTCCATAAACATTTCACTACGTCACAATGAACATTGTGACACAAGTCTGCATATCTTCCGGCAGACGTTTCAAGATTTAAAACAGAATTTTAAAGCTCTTAAGAACCTTCCTATTTCACAATATGATTCAGTTTATATTCATACAACTCTTCACCATATTTTAAAGCTCTTAAAAACCTTCCCATTTCACAATGTGATTCAGTTTATATTCATAGCATACTTTACCATAATTTTTACTGATTGTCAAAACGTTTCATACATATTATAATTTTGGAATATAGGTACACACCCCATGTGATTACAAAAAAATAACGTTATGCATTATTGAAAATAAAACTTGGATTGCCTGAATGAAGTGCGAGCCTCACCATAAGGGATTCGTTACATAAAATTTCTATATATAAGATATATAAGGTTTTATTAAATTATAGAAACAAAGAATCACACAGTGAAGAGGCTCAAGAGCCTATAATTGACAATGTATTCTCTTTGTGTAAATTCACCAGAATAGATTCAATTTATAATATAACAATTGTAGCTTATTTTAAAATATCACTGTGTCACAGATTACATTATAGAATTGTTTGTACATTTCACTTTTAAAAGAAAATATAAGCCCTCGACATGAGCCTCGGGATTTAACCCTCAAATTTAGACACGTCAGGATTTACCCAAGGGACGTGATAAAGAAGTTTGAAATCTATTGTTTGATTTGAAATTAAACAAAGACATTTTTTGAAAAGAGTTAGCGCCAGAGAATTGGCGGGGAGTAAGAAAGTAACGGGAGTCGAATAAATAATGTCCTTGTAGACAGTCACGTTTCTAAGAGCTATGTTTGAAAAGCCTTTGTAATATGTTCCATGCTCATTGATTTGTAATTTGTACATAAACTGTACTTACGTTATATTTAAATAAAGTTCCAGAGTTTTGTTTTATCAAAAGAATCGTCAATTGTAATTCTAGATCGTCATTTTTGTTAACTATTGAATTCAAATAAAATCCCCGGCATCACAACACACTGCAAAGGTATTTTGGCCTTGATGTCTTCTTGTCTTTTTCTGTTTACGTGCAAACATGGGTTTTTTTCAAACCACTAAACTCTCTGCAAACTCAGCCACGTCTGCTGCCTGGTCTTTTATTACCCTTCTGGAAGCTTCCTTCCGCCGATACTATCGTAGCACTAAACTTAAGTGCCAGTGGCGGAACATTTCACAAATGGCGTAGCAACAGGGCGCCGCCCATTTCCCCCTCTTCGTAGCCTTTGCACGAGGGAGCAGATAAAATATATAGTTGAGAATAACAAATAATAATAATGAAAAAAAAATTACTTATACTTTATCCCAACAAAAATAATATGATAATCGGGTTTTACGGGTATTTTTTTTTTTATACCATTATTTGAATCTAAGGAGAAAGTGGCTACTCAAGTGAATTAACTCTTTCTCTCCTAACTGACGATACCAACGTTGATGCCACCAGAATGTGGTCAATAATTACGGAAAGAGTTAACTACGTAGGCACTCCAGCATGACTGTCTAGAATAGTCTAGATCGGTGTTTTATTCTTATTCTTATATATTTTTAAGAACAACGTAATCTTATATGATGTGACATTCTTATGCTTTCAAGGACTACGGAGTCTTATAGTACCGCATATTCTTGTATCTTGTAAAGGACTACGTAGTCTTATATGACTAAACTTTCTTTATGTTTTTTTTGAAATGACTGCGTAGTCTTATATGATTAAATGTTCTTGTATGTTTTAAAGGACTACGTATTTGATATGGCTACATATTATCGTATGTTTTAATGGACTACGTATTTGATATGGCTACATATTATCGTATGTTTTAATGGACTACGTATTTGATATGGCTACATATTAATGTATGTTTTAAAGGACTACGTATTTGATATTGCTACATATTATCGTATGTTTTAAAGGACTACGTATTTGATATGGCTACATATTAATGTATGTTTTAAAGGACTACGTATTTGATATGGCTACATATTAATGTATGTTTTAAAGGACTACGTATTTGATATTGCTACATATTATTGTATGTTTTAAAGGACTACGTATTTGATATGGCTACATATTAATGTATGTTTTAAAGGACTACGTATTTGATATGGCTACATATTAATGTATGTTTTAAAGGACTACGTATTTGATATTGCTACATATTATCGTATGTTTTAAAGGACTACGTATTTGATATGGCTACATATTATCGTATGTTTTAATGGACTACGTATTTGATATGGCTACATATTATTGTATGTTTTAAAGGACTACGTATTTGATATTGCTACATATTATTGTATGTTTTAAAGGACTACGTATTTGATATGGCTACATATTATTGTATGTTTTAAAGGACCACGTATAGATATGGCTACACATCTTTGTATGTTTTAAAGGACTACGTATTCTTATATCCCTACATATTCTTGTATGTTTTAAAAGACTGTACTTTGAAGAATGACTCCAATCTGTACTTTTTTTTTTACTCTTAAGTCTTGTGTTACTAGATAGTCTTATTTTGCTTGACAATAGAGTTTCATATGACTACATAGTCTGTTATAGCTTGTTATAGTCTGTTAGAGCTACACAAATCATGGTTTCAACACCAACCTGGCAGAGACCGTTGTGTCTTGTTGTCTCTACTCCTGTAGAAAAACAAACTCCTCCCAAACGATTGTTGACATGAGCATTGGTTTTGTGCTCGGCAAAATTGTATGTGAGCATTCTTTACTTTGTACTGGAGATCCTCCAGCGGTCCTCACATTGTAGCCTTCAATGCTCGTTAAAGAATAGAAACAAGAGAAAGTTAATTTATATAAAATCACTTGCCGGACATGACCCGCTGCCCGCGGGTCTTAGTTTTTGAACAGCTGGTGTAGAGCATTGGATTTAGATCTATGTCAAACATTGAGAGATATACTCTTTTAACATTTTTTAATTTTTCACACGAAAATGAAAGTAGGCTATGAAAATGGGTTTACCCGTTTAACCGACATTCATAGCTAATATAAAATACTGTGAAAACGGGTTTTCCCGATTTGTTAAAAAGTTTCTTTTTTTTCAATAGAGTTACATTTAGGCATAGCTATTTTTAGGACCTTCTTGTTGTGGGAGAGACATTTAACTCTTTCTCTCGGTAATTATTTACCACATTCTGGTGGAATCAACGTTGGTATCTTCAGCTAGGAGAGAAAGAGGTAATATACACTACGTTTTTCCGACGCGATCTAAGGAACATTCATGCCAAATTCTATGAAGATTGGTCAAACGGTTTTGTATTCTATTAGTGATAGAATATGCATCCTCCGTTTGGGACCCCTCAACTCAAGAAAACATTAAGAAACTGGAACAGACACAAAATAGAGCAGTGAGATTCATAACAAACGAATATTCACATTTGACTAGAGTAACACCTTTAGTAAAATCACTAAATTTAGAAAGCCTTCAGGACAGAAGGCTCAAAAGTAAAGTAGCAATCATACATAAAACACTGAACCATAATCTTCAAATACAAAAACAAAATTTAATAAAATACTCTGAAAGACACAAAGATAAAGGCACATTCCTCGTCCCATATGCTAGGACAAATTTGTACAAATACTCCTTCTTCCCTAGTGCTATTAGAGCATGGAATGGGTTGCCTGAGCTAGCCAGGAAAACCAGTGACTTGGCTGAATTTAAGTCATTGGTTAATATGCATGACTAAATACATGACGCGTAGGGCGTAATCATCTTCTTTTTTGAAGTAACGTCTGTATTCTATAAGATAAGAAGATAAAATAAGTACAATACATAACCTACCTACAGTGTGCTTTATATATTAGATAATACATCTGTACAAAAAAAAAAAAAAATTCATAACTTAGACTCAACGTGCACTTGCATCCGTTTCAGTTTAAAGGGGAAAGCTACAAAGTAAGGTTTCACTGAAGAAACGTCTAGAATGATAAAAGGTCTAAAAAGCAAATCTCTGTAGGTAAATCGCAGTTCCATCTGTATCCTCCATCAGCGTCATGGAATTTTATAGCCGAGTGAGTTCTACGAGTTGGCTCCATGTACTCACATTATCAGCTTATGCATACGGAGATATTACCTGGCGTAAAAGCTGAGCAGTATTTTTTTTTTCTTTTTTACATCTTTGTTTCTGTAGGTCGGTGAGGTCTTGAGGAAGTAGTCGGGAAACTCTGGGTTGAGAATGGGAGAGAGTAGAATCATTGCTAATAGTATAGTATAGTATAGTATAGTATAGTATAGTATAGTATAGTATAATATAGTATTGTATTTTATAGTATAGTATAGTATAGTATAGTATAGTATAGTATAGTATAGTATAGTATAGTATAGTATAGTATAGTATAGTATAGTATAGTAAAGTATAGTATAGTATAGTATAGTATTATATAGTGTTATATAGAATTATATAGTATTATCTTCTATATATATATATAATTCTCTTCTTCCCTCAAGAGTTTTGTCGAGTAGTAAGGCGTAAAGGAAAGATCACTCTGTGGATAGTCCACGAGAAAACACGAGGGAGAGGGGGGAGAACACGTTGTCACAAAATAGCAGGGCAGGACCGTTGCAATATCACTCTTTTTGTTTTATTTCTACCTCACGTTTAAAAAAAAAAGGGGGGGGGGGAGTAATCTACTCTGTAGTAACTATCGAGGCGACAGAGCACGCTCAAGAGTTTGGAGACAATGGAATATAGTATAATCTGATATGATATAAAATACATTCGTAATGACGTGTTTTTGGTGGTAGAGGCCGGAGGCGATGTCTTCTTCCTTAGAGGCTTGATGCTGTGTCTTCGTAGAGTCTGGGTATGATGTCACCAGCGATAAAGGCTTAAGGCTGTGCTTTTTGTGAGACAGGCTGGATGTGATGTCTTCTGCGGTAGAGGCTGAAGGTGATATCTTCTGTGGTAGAGGCTTGAGACTTGAGACGGTGTCTTAAGTAACAGAGGCTGAAGGCGATGTTTTACGTGACACAGGCTGGAGGTGATGACTTCGGTGACAGAGGCTTGAGGCATCAGTGAGAAGGTGCAATGAATTATGTTTACTGTATGACATAACCGGAAGTATTTGTCACCAATTCACATGTGTACGCTTCCATAACCAAGCTTCAGAAGTCTTTAATGCCATCAACCACTCTTCCTATTGATGGTGTAAGTAGACTTGCATAATAGAACCACATAATCAACATACTATTATTGAGGTGTATTTATTATCCAAAATTGCGAGCTTGACATTCAACGACTCTATATATTTAAAATTATTAGAATTGGGAATGGAGTGGCTGGAAGCTACTTAAAGAATAAATATTTGAATATCGTTTTCAAAATTTATTGATCTGCTGTGATCATAAACTACCAATCCCCATTTTCATTACTATCGCTTTTTTTTTGTTTTTCAGACGTCTGGATAGAAATGAGTTAAGGACATTGCCAGATTTTTTGTTTGCCTCCATGACAAAACTGGAAAGACTGTAAGTTGTTTTGATTTGTTTTTTCTCATTTCTAAATTTCTTTTCTATTTCAGTTGTTCACTTTCTCGGACATTTGTTACAGATGGTGTAAATAGATCTACCAGTATGTTATTTGCCCTACTTTATTGTTTTCTCTGCCCTACTTTGTTTTCTCTGCCCTACTTTGTGTTTTCTCTGCCCTACTTTGTGTTTTCTCTGCCCTAGTTTATTGTTTTCTCTGCCCTACTTTGTGTTTTCTCTGCCCTACTTTGTGTTTTCTCTGTCCTACTTTGTGTTTTCTCTGCCCTACTTTGTGTTTTCTCTGTCCTACTTTGTGTTTTCTATGCCTTCTTTGTGTTTTCTATGCCCAACATTTTTTCCTGCTGTACTCTGTGTTTTCTCCAATACAAGAAAATCTGCCAACGTGATCGTGTCTCTAAATGTAGTTAGATTTAGAATTAATGTAATCCACTAGCCCATCTACAATGTAAAAGTTGTATATAACTTGTGCTGTAAGGGGATGAAGATTACTACTAATTATTTCACTAAAACTAGTGATTTTTTTTTTCTTTTTGTCTTGAAGTCATTTACAAATCACCCTCCCTTGATCTATACATCGTAAGTCGGCAATTTTTGTTTTTTTAAATTACAAACTTGTTCAGTAAAAAATGAAAAAAAAAAAATACAACTTTCCTTGTAGGTCGATCGTTTGACTTGGGATGTCAGTTTTCTTTCTGCTAGTGAGTCCTCCACTTCAGACGTCCTTTAAGTATCGTTTCAACTTCAGCTCTCTCCAACAAAATTGACCATTTATGTCCTCGTTTTATTGGCCGGGGAAATAAAAATCCGTTGCGTTGCAAGAAGATGAAATGGACTACTCGCTTGTTTTGGAGAGGAACAAATCTCTAACTTCTGAAGAGCTCTACTTCTTGGGTGGCCAGAAATTTAACATCGTCTGCTTGCTGTAGCAGGCATTTAATAGGGTTATATTTTTAAGGGTTATATTTTAAGGGTTATTTGATCTGGTGCGTCGATAGAACAAGATTAAGGTAGGACCATCATGATGTGAAGACTTATGCGACACCTGCCTGTTTGATTTGAAGCTGTTCTGTTTACGAGTGGTTAACTGTAACATAGATTATGGCTATCAAACAGGATCATTACGCTCGCGTCCCCTCTGTTCACTATATCATCTTTAACCCTTTCCTTCCTCAAGTTTGAGATGTTTAAAGCTTTATGTTTTAAAAAAGTGAAACCTTTAACCCTTTCCTCCCTCAAGTTTGAGATGTTTAAAGCTTATGTTATAAAAAGTGAAACCGTGGGTCTGTCCAATCTGTGAGTAACGTTCGTAGTGCTACGGAAGACATAATGTGTAAATTAAATATAGAGGAAGGATGAAAAGGAAGAGGGGGGGGGGGTGAATTGAGGAGGATGGAACTGAAATAGTGGATCATTAAGCTGATAGAGACGCACTCTGACACGATCGACAATTCTTTATCACAATTAATTCATTTGCTCTGTACAAACACACAAAGCTTCTTTCCTCAAATTCAGAATCTTTTCTGAATCAGCCTTGCCTCTAGACGGCATTCTAACATAGAGGACATCTTTTCACAATATGTGACATCCTTCCACAATATGTGACAACCTTCCACAATATTTGACATTCTTCCACAATATGTGACATTCTTCCTCAATATGTGACATTCTTCCACAATATGTGACATTCTTCCTCAATATGTGACATTCTTCCACAATATGTGACATCCTTCCAGAATATGTGACATTCTTCCACAATATGTGACATTCTTCCACAATATGTGACATTCTTCCACAATATGTGACATCCTTCCACAATATGAGAAACATTCTTCCACTTCAGGTGACTCTCTTTCAAGATAAGTGACATACTAAGACTGCTATATAGATTCTTATCGGAAATTTTTTGTGATTACTACATACATACTACCACTTTAGGTAAAATTCTTCCGTGATAAGTGACGTTCTTGAATTATAGGTGACACCCTATCAGCAAGTATTCAGCATTATACATTTTTGTATCAGCTTCCATTCCGTATTTCACCTATACGTTGTGATTTAAAGGAAGCCTGGGGCTAACCCCCCCCCCCTTTCCACCCGAAAAAAAAACATCATTTTCATAACTTTATATCGCAAAAACAATAATATAATAAATAACATAATAAATAATATAATGAATAATATAATGAATATTTTTTTTTTACCTTTACCTTTACATATCCCTTAGTCTGTTGGACCGTTGGGGCACCACGCAAGACCCGTCGACCGTCATTCTCCGTTCCTCTCTGTCTTTTGCCCTGTTTAGAACCTCTTCCAATGGCAGGCCCGTCCATTCTTTTATGTTGTCCTCCCATCGCTTTCTCTGTCTGCCTCTTCTTCTTTTTCCTGGTTCTGTTCCCTGAAGGAAGGTCTTTGCGAGCCCCGAAGATCTTGTAATATGGCCATAGATTTTGAGCTTGAATAATAATGAATAATATAATAGTTTAATTATTCTAAAGATTTAATTTTATATTTAGAGAGTGAGTAGGCCCGTTAGTATGCACCACAAAAGTTGGCGCTGCCTTTCATCTAGAACGACGGAGAGCTGTGTGGTTCAGATGGAATATTACAGTTTCTAATTAGTAAACAAAAGTTGATGTGAAATCAATTATCAAATAGGGATGGGTAATGACTGAATTATCATGTTTTTGGGGATGATATTTTTTTATATTGATATACTTCCACGCTCATCTTTGTGTGATTCCCCATCGCTTCCCCATCGCTTCCCCATCGCTTCCCCATCGCTTCCCCATCGCTTCACCATCGCTTCTCTCTGTAATCTATCACTTCACCACTTTCTTTTTAAATACCTCCACACTTTTCACCATTCCTAAGTGTTGTGTGCTTACCATCATTCCTCATTTGTGGACCATCATTCCTCATTTGTTGAACCATCACTCCACATTTGTGTATCATCACTCCACATTTAAGTACAATCACTCTACATTTGTGTATCATCACTCCACATTTGTGTACAATCACTCCACATTTGTGTATCATCACATTTGTATACCATCACTCTTCATTTGTGTTCCATCCCTGTCACAAAAGGTATTTGCGGTAAAATAAAATAAAAAAATTTCCTCGCAACTGACCTAGAGAAACAAAACGCCCTAACTTAACCTTTTCATCTGGATCACGTGTGGTGCCCCTGTAGTCGAGATTCCTGCTGATTTTCCCAATCACCTCTGCTAGGCTGTGCATCCCAACCAATCAATCATCGAACGTTCTGTAATTGGCTCCGAACTCCCCACCCTCCAGATGCTGAGCGAACAAAGCAACAAAATCGTAAAAAGACTTGCCGACAAATTCGAAGGAACTCGTGAGATTCAAACAATGTCTAGAGTGCTGGGGCGGGAACGGGTGCAGAGAAAACATTTTCAGAACTTACCTTCCCCCCCTCACACAAACACACACTGAGCGCCCTTAGACCTTCCCCTGGTCGTACCCTAACCCCAGCCCTAATCTCTCCCGTCTGATTCCATTGGTTTAAGAAAAGATCAATAGATGTTTATTTAGCAAATATATCTTTTATCTTTTGGGGTTGTCTTTTCCTTCAATGCCAACCAACCCCCCCCACACACACACCTTTCCCTTCCCGTCTTCCATCAAAAGTGCAAGAATTTTTTTTCCTCTTGTTGTTTCTGAAAGAATTCACTGATGTCAACAAAGATTTATTTATTTAAATGCGTAATCGATTACTCCCTATTTGGAAACAATTTTATTGCTCTGCGTATTTTAGGAATTTCTAAATGCTAAGCAAAGGAGGGGGGGGGGGGAGGGGGGAGGTTGGCGAGAATTGAGTGGATGCGATCGTATACCCTTCACTTCTGCACTGGAGGAACTTCTCCTGTCTTTAGTTTAACACCCTTCTGGGGCCATCCAATAAAACATTCGCCTTTTTATTTTCCCACATATCTGCCCAGTGGGGAATAAATATTTAGAAAAAAAAAATGCCAAGCGTTGACAACCGTGGGCCGCCTGAGACTTTTAGAGGGCGTCCCATAACTTGCACATCTCTCTAAGTGCACAGCTCCGTAATTGCACACCAGTCAATGTTATGTGTGTAAATAATTGTAAACGTTTCGTAGCTTGATGTTCACATGAATCTTGGATTTGCTTTTAATGTATACAATCTTCAAAGTAAAATTTCCATAAGTCTTAGTCTTGAGTCTTAATACAACAGAAGACTCCGATGTGACTTTTTAAAAGAAAATTGCTTTTACATAGTGCATCTTTCATGCTTATTTCATCCTCGCTGCGCTTTGGTCTAATCTCTTTTGGCGGGAGGAGGAGGTTACTTTGGAGAAGGTTTCCGTGATGCCCTTTAGGCGCTCACCAAACGCAACTCAGTTATAGTCGGGTTTTGAACTCCAGCTCCCCTGATATGCCACTCAGTTACACGCCCCCCAAGACAGTTTAGCGAACAAAGCAACAATTATGCTATATTTTCATAAGCAAGTTCCCCCTTTCATGTCTTGCTATCTATAGGGCAGATGTAGAGGTCATCTGTTTCTGTTGCCCAGAGTTAACGAGGGTGTCGTGTGGCCAGCGCAACGACCAACCCTCCTTTACTTTTCCCAACTAATGTCAGGTACCCAGTAGAGCTGGATGGACTCAGAGGCGCCCAAAGATCCCGAAGTTCAAAATCCTAATCTTTACCAGGATTCGAACCCGGGACCAGTGTTTCGAAGCCAAGCGCTTTTTACAACTCGGCTACCGCGCCTTCTTTTCATAAGCAAATAACAGTATATCTTAATCATATTCCTACTTGTATAAAAGTATACGATAGCACCGTTGTTCCGGCATCATGGACCTAAGTTCTGTTAGAGATCAACTTCATTCGTTGCCCGCAATGTTTGAGCATTCCTGGACTGTGCATTAACCTAATTCCGGAGCGTATCTTTCTGTAAGATATTGAAAGAAGAAAGAAATGTGGACCAAGTCGTAACTATGAGATTCAAAAATAACATAGAGCATCCAGAGTTATGGCCCCCGTCTCTAAAGTTAGTGCTCGACGCGCACGACACAAAATGACTTCACTAGTTTCACGAACTCACGACGCCCGTGGTGGCAGTCCGAAGCGCATACCCCTCGACCAGGCAGGAGAAACAAGGGAAATTGTTTTTCATGTTTTGATTGAAAGTAAATTGCTGTTTGTGCAATTCAGATATAAAGTGTTTTTGTTTTGTTTCGTCTTCCGGCGTATAAAAAATTCAACAACAAGCAAAAGTTTTAACAAGGTTACAAAAGACAGTTTGTGTGAAAACACAAACTCAAAATCGGCCCCCGAAAAGGTCCATCCAGGCAGGCTTCAATATTTTCAGAAAGAACATGCAAATGAAATTATATCAAAGACAAATGAGAGATAAGAATGGAGAAAGAAGGTTAACAGATCTTGTGTAGTGCCCCAACGGTCCCGCAGATCAAAGGATAGGTGAAAGTGAATGTAAAGTTAGATGTGAGCCTGGCCTAACTAGTTCCCCTTTTAGACCTTGTGGTCTATAGGACAGATGATGTAAAGTTCATCTGTTTTTTTGTGGCCTACGATTAGCGAGGGTGTCATGTAGCCAGCACAACGACCAACCGCCTTTACTTTTCCCCAATTAATGTCAGGTACCCATTAGAGCTGAGTGGACTCAGGGGCGCCCAAAGATTCCAAAGTTGAAAATCCCAGTCTTCACCAGGATTTGAACCCGGACCCCCAGTTCGGAAGCCAAGCGCTTTACCACTCAGCCACCGTGCCTCCCTTGGCCTAACTGATGTCTTATAATTGACCCAATTGTTTTGAAAAGGCTCGATCTTTTATTCGAATCAGCTAGAGACGGATTAAAAACTTTTCACAAAAATTAAGTTTATAAGATTACTATTTATTTTAAATTAGGTCTAACTTATAATGCATACTAATTAGCTTTTTCTCTTTAAAAAACTGCTTGCATAACTGATTTTAAAAATTAGATTTGTCGCTTTCAGAAAAAAAAAAGTAGCCGTTGCATCAGAACTTTGAATGGTCTAAAATATTGTGATGTCAGATTTTCAATATCTTTTCTAGTTTACGAGATCTAAACGGGACGGACGGACAGACGGTCAGACGGACAGACATTTCGCACAAAACTAATAGCGTCTTTTCCCCTTTCGGGGCCGCTAAAAATCCTTAAAAAAAAAATTAAACATTTTTTTAAAAAAAAGCTAATCTAAGGGAAAGAGCTCCACACTTACTACTATATCTTTCAATGATGTGGAAGCTTTTTCCCTTTTTTCGATATCAAACAAAATAATTAATTAACAATAATTAATTGACGCACTGATTAGTTTTTTAACTGATTATTTTTTAATTTGATTCATGTAATGTCTACGCCAAAGAATAATTGTGCAAAGTTTAAACATTATCCGACAATAGCTGTGGGGGAAATAACGTGTACAAACTTTTTACTAGACAGACAGACGGTCAAAGTGAGTTGATAATGACATAAGTTTTGTAAAATGGATTGCATATATAAAAGTTCACAACCGATTATATAAAGCAAGAACTTACATTCTTTTCAAATTGGTTAGTTGATATAAGAATAAGCTATGTAACAACCATATAAAATGTTGTCTCCAAGTACTGTAATACTACTTAAATTTAGCAACACAAAAGAAATGTGTTCAGATTTAAAGCGAGTAAGAAAAAACAATGAATCAACTGGAAGAAAACGTCTGCTCTATGGATGCTATCTGACTGATATACTTACAGTGGCTCCAAGGGAAGCCATTAACGATGCACATTAGACAGGCGCAGACGCATCCCATACTGTAAACAGACGAGTCGGATTTGTGTCACGTGTTAGGCCTACATCAATAGGCAGAGCCGGCAGCTTTCAAGGCTTGTTGATGATAAAACTAGAAATAAAACAAATATTGCAGCAACAAAGTTTTAAAAAATATCTACACGATTCATCAAATCACTCACTACAGATAGCTCATTCTATCTGGACAACACCGTTTGATGTAGCGTTCTCCGCCAGGTATACCTTAAGGCCTTTCTTAATTAATGCTAAGCTTCCAGGCAGGTTGTCCTTACAAAATCCACAGTTGCTAAGACGTTGTTTGGCCATGCTTTCAAAGTCAGTCAGATGTAAATGTCATCATGCCATCATTATGTTCTTTAGCTAATAGTTTCATCTACATTTTGTTTCGTTTCTGTTGTAAAAAAAATTCACTTTTTCAATGAAAAGCAGTAAGTTTTTAAAAACTTATTTTTTCTTTTATTTAATCAAATTTCCAGAAAATATCTTATCAATAAAGAAAGGTCCCCTTTTCAGACCTTGTGATCTATAGGGCAGATGATGTAAAGGTCATCTGGTTCTGTGCCTTATGGTTAACGAGGGTGTCATGTGGCCAGCACAACGACTTACTGCCTTTACTTTTCCCCAACTAATGTCAGGACCCATTAGAGCTGGGTGTCAGAAGCACCCAAAGATTACGAAATTAAAAGTCCCAATCTTCACCAGAATTCGAACCCAAGACCTCTGGCTCTGAAGCAAAGCGTTTTTACCGCGGCTACATAAATTTCAGGAGGCGCGGTGGTTTGACGGTATGGCGCTCGGCTTCTGAAACGGGGAAATCATGTAGGGCCCTTTAAAAATGATTGGATGATTGTGCTTTCCTTATTTCAAATAGAAACATTTGCCCGGACCTTACAATTCTCCTTTTTCTTTTTCTCTAACCCAGGCGACAAAGTTTGTATGTGTCTTGTACAGAGTTTGTATGTGTCTTGTACAAAATTTGTATGTGTCCTTGTACTGAGTTTGTATGTGTCTTGTACAAAGTTTGTATGTGTCTTGTACAGAGTTTGTATGTGTCTTGTACAAAGGTTGTATGTGTCTTGTAAGCAGAGTGCCGCTCTTATGCTTAAAAAAAACCTCTCGTCAACCAATGTTTTAAATACTGGTTAAATATTGATTTAACATAAATTTGAGTCGGCACTATTTAATAACTTCCTTGGTCCGAGTCATCTTGTTTGATTTTTAACAAATGTTGGTTGTTTTTTGTTCTTGCTTGTCGAACTTTAGGTAATAAACGTAACTGAGACGTCTGGATAAGTAGTATTCCTTTTTTTTCCAGATAATCTTGTTTTCAAGTCCAGTAAATGAGTGAACAAATTCTATTCAATTGCAGTTCTTTCGCCAATTTTTTTTTCTTAAAAAGGAAACCTCAGAATTTGCGCTATTCAGTTTTAGCTTTATCATCATAGGAATCCTTGGGCCTTAGGCCTCTTTTATGGGCTTTTTATATATATATATATTTTTTTTTTATGTTTTTATTTGTAAGTTATCATAATTCACAAGTATTAAATCTTTCACTACCGATATAAGGATGTGATAACAACGCTTATTTATTGTATTATTTTCTGTTTTAATTGCGGTGACAGTTTTAACAATTATATCAAATTTCTTCATTGTAATGACATAACAACTGCTAGAATACTAATACACGGCCTTTATTCGACAGGGAGTGCAGTAGACAGTGGACGAGCACAAACACACACGACATTGCTTAACTACTATAAACACACACACACTGGACATGACCATCTGACACGCTGGACACACGCAGAAAATAAACAACTCAGTTACACTACATTCAAATTAAACGATGTTTTATTGAAAATCCCTTTTGTCTTAAATTACACTAATATCACCATATTGAGTCTTCAGTAAGCAAATGAAATTGTCAAATATTCAGATCCCAAGCAAAAAAAAAAATATTGTAAAAAAAAAATTTTTCTTTTTTGTTTTTTGTTTTTTAAAGTGCGGGAAGTCACGCAAAATGTAACTCTATATAAAGCAACGAAACAAATACTTATCTACCCCTTGGACCGACTGTATGTCTTTTCCTAGATCTATTCCAGCTTGAAATGACCTGTCTCAGTCAGCCAAAGAAACCAACTACTTAGTAGAGTTATAATCTTTATCTAATACTTTTAGATATATAAATAAGAGAAGGGCATCAAATCTTTTTTTGTTTAAGAGATGGGTTGTAATTTATAAGAGAATATTTTCTATGCTATGGTCCCCTATATCTTTGTATTAGTTTTTATGCTTGTAAAAATGTTTGTAAAAATGTTTGTAAAATGTTTGTAAAATGTTTGACATGTTTCGGTTGTTCCTTCAGAGTGGAAGATAATTTACTTCCTAGTCCAAACCTCCCGCAGGACGACGGGGGGCGTGCAGCGGGCGGGGTATGAACTCAGGACCATCGACAAGTCCGAACGACGGTCCATCGCGCATACTGAACGACCAGGCAGCCACCCTACAGGCTAAAAAGAATTTTTATTCTAGATTAGATCTATTACGTTTTGATTGGCCAGGTCTGGACTAGGTATCGCCTATAAAGACCAACTTACACATACGGAGATTCGGAACAGGATCACAATAGCAGTTGTACCCCACGATGACCAGCTGACTACTATAAACAACGCAAAAGAACAGGATCACAATAGCAGTTGTACCCCACGATGACCCGCTGACTACTATAAACAACGCAAAAGAACAGGATCATAATAGCAGTTGTACCCCATGATGACCTGCTGACTACTATAAACAACGCAAACTAAAACTTTATGTCCATATCGCAATGTCCTGGGAAAAGACTTTCCTTACGGGAACATTCCAGGAAAAGGAAAGAGGCCGATGGGATACGGCATCAAAGATACAAAAAGACTGGGTGGAATGAAGAAATTCGGACAGACTAAGGGATAGATAAAGGTGAAGGTCATGTCTGACCAATGTTTTCCCTGTGAATCTGGGTCACACGCAACTTGAACAAATGGAAAAGTTCACTTAAGCTTTGTCATTACAAGCGATGAGAAAGCTTACCGTGAAATTCCATGCCGAGAAAGAAAATCAGAAACTGTACAACCACGTCGTATCTAGGCAAACAAATCCATTACAAAGATTCATCTCTTCAATACAGTCCTTGTCCAAACGATGACCTACGCATGCGAGGCATGAAAGCCGACCATAAGAAAGAAGCGATGGCTGAGGAGAACCCTAGGACACTAGCAGACCCTGATCTTGCTAGACCAATCGTTAAAGTGTAGCTCTCAACACTGGCCTGTGATGCCGCAACCTTAGGGCAGTGGAGAGCAATGGCTCGTTGCTACGCCACAGGCATCCAGACATAAAAAATCGTGGGAGCAAGGGCGTAGTTAGGAATTTTCCATTGTTCGGGGGCCCGGGGGTGCTTGACCTCTTTGGAGGCCCCTGCATTTTTCGTAATATTTAATTTTAAATGTAAAAAAAACACTCATTTTGGGGGCCCCCGGGGGGATTTTCAAATTCTCACCCCTCCTCCCCCATCCTAGCTACGCCACTGTGTGGGAGCCAAATAGGAAGAAGCTGTGAACGTTGCTGATGACCGATCTATGTGGAGTCACGGACTAAGTATTACGTTTTCTAATTAGATAAATTTTTTAATTTGAAATTGATGAAAAATTATTTTTTTTTTTTGTCTGATTTGTGACTTTGAATAAACAGCATCTTTCCATATAGATTTTGATAATGTCATGCCACAGCCGAAACACATAGCATATTGTCTCACTGGCAATGACATGGCATACTGTCTCACTGGCACTGACATAGCATGTTGTCTCACTGACACTGACGTAGCATATCGCGTCATTGACAATGGCTAAAACTTTTTTTTTTAATCATTTTTACATTTTTGTGCTTACCATTGTTAGAGTCATACTTATGCAATGTGTTCAGAATTCTTACTTGTTAAGCTTATTAGGTAGAGATGTTTAGTATCTACCAGGAACTGATAAAACGGGCGCCGCCCTTTCTTTCACTTCAACCGTCCCTCCCCCAGCCCTCAACCTTTTCGTTGCATTAGAAATCTGGAGAACATTTTTTTGTGCTCGGAAATTTCTGAAGCGCCCCCCCACCCCCCACCCCCCCCAAAAAAAAAAACGAACACTTTTTTTCCCATTCTTTCCAACCTCATGTTTTGGGAAAGTCTTTTTGGAGTTATCTAGCAGCAGTTGATAAGTAGTCTAAATAAATGCTTTAGTTGACTTCTATCTTGTGGTGCTCGAGAATTTAGTCCCGCCCACACAGGTATCTCGTCAACATTTATTACTACTTCTAGAAGGGCGATTCCAGATATTTACAAATCGATTTCGAGTATCATTCCATGTCAATGCATGCGAACTGTTGCAATTGTATCGATGTAAAATTGGAAGAAAAAAATATGCATTAATCAAAACACCAACCAAACGAAGGGAATATTTTTTTATTTTAAATCTTGATCTAACCCTTTTTCGTTCCAATGAAGAAGTAGTACAGCCGAAAAAGCTATTGGCTTTATATTAAATGTCCCAACGCATCTCAGCTTGGAAGATTTGAACCCAACTTTCAGTCACATGCACAGATAATAACAAGGTGACAATTCAGGAAACAATTTCTATCTAAAACCTGGAATTCGCTTGAAGCATACCGGCATACAGTACATGAACTTTAAAATAATTTTGTCTTTTCTATGAGTGTGGCGTTTTTTTTTTTATTGTTTTTGTTTTTTTTATTCAGAGTCTATAGTCTATGTAATTATAATATGCTAGACATATATTACCCGCGGCCCGCGGGTCTTTATTAGCGTATAACGGTCGATATGGTCACTGAGAGTGTTTTGTAAACAATTAAACGAAATAAAATGTTATAAGGAAAGTGAATGCAGAATGCGTGAATATAAAAATAGCTAATCGACTAAAATGCATTTTTTCAAATAAAAACATTTGCTTGTGGGTCTACATATATTTGATTAAAATTTGAAATGAATAGACTTAATTTTGTATGTTTATGTGTTAAAGTATAAAGTAGATCTTGAGTTAGACATAGATCTAGATCTAGACTAATCTAGAGTTAAATATTGGCTTGGAACGAATTTATGTAAAAATGCTTTTGAAACCCAAATTTGAAGATTAATTTTATTACATAATGAACTCAATAGACTATATTTTTCTATGTTCATGTGTCAATGTAAAAAACTATCTGCGCAAAGTATAGTTTTAAAAATTAGATGTAGATCCTTTCGATCTTTTCTCATGTAAACATGGCCTAGATCGATGAAGTTATAATGCTTTTTTGAGGGTCTTAAGTTTGTTTTAGGGCTACAATACATACACTACGGTCTAAGTTAGTGCCCAAGGAACATTTATGCCAAGTTTTATCAAGATTGGTCAAACGGTTTTGATTTCTATTCGGGACATACATACATACGCCATACATTCTACTTTATAGTATAGATGTACAATAAGGATCAATACAGCAGCCTTGGTCTTAATCTTAAAATGCCTTGTTACGAACTAATATAAGAAACGCACATCATAATTTTCAGATCTGTCTTAATTTTTGTTGTTGTTGTTGTGCTGACCCCTTGATGCAACTAGTGCATTAATAAATTACGAGTGTTCAATCAGTTCCGGAATGGCTCGAAAAATCTCGCCTTTTCACTAATCGGCTCTACTCTGTTCGGAATGTTACTGACGCAATCTGTTCTGGAATCATTGCAGTGTTTTTCATTCCAGCCTGTTTGGCGGGATCACAATTCTGCCATTTGCGAGCAATGTGCATGACCTTGAACTAAGGATCATTCACTTGAGACATTAGCGCTGCTATCGCTGGCTTTTACCTGTTGCTCTAGGTCCATAATCTAACACAAGCCATATACGCAATAGCTTAAAGCTTTTTATTCTCTACCTCTATCTATCTCTCTTTCTCTCTCTTTTTCTTTCTTCCTCTTTCTCTCTCTTTTTGTCTCTCTTTTTCTCTCTATCTCTCTCCCTTTCTTCCTCTTTCTCTCGCCCCCTTTTTCTTTCTCTCTCTCTCTCCCTCTTTCTCTCTCTTTCTCTCTCTCTTAAGACTAAAAAATTCAGCGGCTTAAAAGTTACGCATTTAACACTCTTTTTTGTCTCTCTCTATTTCTCTCTCTCTCTTTTTCTCTCTCTTTTTCTCTCTATCTCTCTCCCTTTCTTCCTCTTTCTTTCGACCCCTTTTTCTTTCTCTCTCTCTCTCTCTCCCTCTTTCTCTGTCTCTCTCTCTCTTAAGACTTAAAAAGTCAGCGGCTTAAAAGTTACGCACTTAACACTACGTGAGACAAGGGTTATGTTCGAGCCCCAGTTATGGCGGGACAGACAGTTTTTAAAAAATGACAGCTATACATTCTACGTGATTTATATTCTTCGGTTGTAGCAGCTGACTAGTGTCTAGTTTGAAATCATTTCCTGTTCAGGTAAACTAATTCTTTTTGTGTAAGTGGAAGATGTAAACAGTCCAGTGGTTCCCCGCTGGTCACACAACCGAGTACCCTATTCTCCTCAACTCTTCTTTATATTTTGGTTTCCTTGGCGACGTTTGGACTGTGAAATGCTTTTTAAAAAATGTTAATTACATTTAAACATGATTCAATTTTGAGGAAGGAATGCAAACATTTTTACATCACAAAAAAAAAAAAAAGTTTTTTTCCCTACAAATTGTATTCCGTTGAAACTATGTCCTCACACCTGGAACTTGTTATTTAATCGAGATGTCTTGAAACCTTTTGTTGAGATCATTTCTGAACATCTACAGTGGAATCGGGATAATCGGTTCACCGGTTAATCGGATCAGCCGCGAATTAAGAATGAATCCTAAAGACCCGAAACAAACCCTATTATACAATTCAATGCGGTTAATCGAACCAGCCTGTTATTAGGATAACAACGATCGCGTCCCGATGTGGTCCGGTTAACCAGATTCGACTGTATATACTTGTACCAATTATTCTCCCCCTCCCCCTCCCCCCTTTTTTTTTTTGGTTCATTGTTCCTTTTGAAACTAAAAAAAAAATATTTCCTAAATTGTGATTTGCCTTTAACCAGTCGTTCCTGAGTGTAGTTACTCTACATCTTTACTTAAACATGCCCAACTTAATTTAGTTTTATTGTCGTGATTATCCATGATAAATATGGACTTTTACAATACATATATTATTATTATTGTCTGTATTAATTTTTTTTTTTATTTTCTGAGTTGTCAATGGGGCTGAAAAGTTTATTCGCATGCCACTTTAGGCGTTTTAGCACCCATATAAAGGCATTTTTTTTGTGTGTATATCAACTAATTATAAAATTGCTTTTATCAAAGAACGTGACTAGTTGAGAGATGTACTGTGGTGGGACACTTTGAGATCCACTCGTCAAAGACACGGAATCATGAATGACACTGAAAGTAAACTTTTGATTTAGCTCCCTTCTTTAAATCATCTGCCTCTCACCACGCACTCTCCCCCCCCCCTCCCTCTCTCTCTCTCCCACTCCCCATTCCCCAAGCCTCACATTTTTTTTTTTTGGTAAAGAACAAGTTGCACGTCCTAGCTAACAAGACAACTTACATCAGAACTACGTCTGTGGCCGTGGTGTAGAGCATGGGGGGAAACAGCGCCCTAGATCTGTTGGGAGGGCGCTACCAGAATCGTAACACCAAGTTTCTTAAAAGAGGAAGGAGAGAGAGAGAAAAAAAAAAACGCTTTTGACGTGTGCGAGCCCAGGAGTAAGAAGCAGGAGGGGGATGGGGGGCCCCAAGAATTAATTACCTCTTCTGTTCTGGCTTTTGTCACTATTACTGTCAGTGCTTGCCCTGCCAGGAGTACTCAGAGGTCTGGCCAGTACACTTAAGAAAACAACGGAAGAAGAAAAAAAAAAGAAATGAAAGGGTGGAAGGCACAGGGAGGTGGGGGTGTATGAAGGACGTGGCTTCTGGTCACACACATTCGTACCCCCCCCCCCCTTTTTTTTTCCCAGTAGTACACACACAAAAGTATTCACATCTATGAATCGTATGCTGGTCAAAATCGCAAGACGGATGCCATTGCACAATAATAGGATTTAAAAAAACAAAATAGTTCTGTATACTTAAACCGAGCCTAAATTAACGAAAGCTATTTGATTTCGTTATATCGTTAATCCGTATTAAGTTATTAAAGATTTCTGATAATATTATCTGTTGTTAAGTCGAAACAGTGGTACCTAAAGCTACCAATGTCCATTTAATCGCTTAAAATCCTTGTTTGTATTGAGAGTATCAGCATTGAGAGAAATAGATTGGATAAGATCGACCATCTTCGAACAAAGTTATTTTAAATTGTATGCTAGATACTTTAACCGTTTTTTGTATCCAAACCAACATTTTTCTTTGAACTCTGACCTTAACTTCAATATCGGGCGTGGTGGCCAAGTGGTAAAGCTCTTGGCTATCAAGCTGATGAATCTCGGGTTCAAATCACGATGTAGAGGAGGAATATTGAACTATACGATTTCTAAGGCCTCCAACCAATTAGAAACCTGATAAAAGCTGGGGGAGTAAAGGTGGTAAATGAGGCTGTTCACTTGACAAACTAGTTAACCGCTGTTCATAGAAACAGACGAATGAGCCACGAACAGATATCTGCCCCCATGGATCGTAAAGCCTTAATGGGTACCTTACTAAACAAAAAAAAATTAATTGAGCTCAAATTATATTTTTATGGTTGACCAATGTGCACTTTTGTTTCTCCTTAAAAACTTAGTAAATTAATGTTTGCTTCTCGTACAAGGGAGCAGTACTTCAAGAATGAAATTCTACAAAGCTCTTTTCTTTCACCTCAGAATGTGGAGATCTGCCGATATCCGCTCTCTGGAGAGATGCTTCTGGCATTTGCGTGTTACCTGTGCAAATTTTCCCTCGCGGCATTCTTCTAGGGCGTGTTGACGTTTAGTTTATTACATTCTCATTCTTTAGTTCTGCTTAGTTTGAGACAGACCTGGAGAAATGGCGTGCTGAATGATGTGGGCCAACTCTCTAAGATTTACTTTATTTTGTGCCACAACAGAATAAGTTGTCGTAACCTGACCCATTTATGAATTCCTTGTGCTTATGTAGTATCTACACAATCCCTTGGTGGTAAAAATCAATCTAACATTGCGATGCTCGCTTCGATAAAAATACATTCTGTTGTTAGATTAATATTTTTTTGTTCTGCTTTGCTTTAGATCGCTAGGTATCCATGAAAAGAGACTTTCTGAAAATATTTTTAAGTCGCTTTTGTTAAGGAAAAATTTTTTTATTAAAATATCTTAATAGTAAACTGGCATAAGATTTTGTGAGTTCTTAATTTTTTTAGATATCTTTATATTGATTTTTTAGTATGTTAAATTGTCAACCTGAACCCTCACTCAAACTTTTTAATTTCTCACAAACATTAATCACGTCTGCTAGTAATATCATCGGAATAGCCTCCCCTTATTTGTTTATTTTTTATACGCATGACACACACACACATAACGTTTTCGAAATTCTAAGACAATTTTTTTAACACGAAAATGTCCAAAGCTACTTCTTTTCGGTCTTACTACAGTTAATGACCACAAGATATGACTAGATGCATGACGCTTACATGGTTGTCAATTTCGCACAGTGCACGGATAGCTGACTCCACTGCGCCGAAATGCAAAATGAACTCCTCAACAAAATCTGCTGCATTAGATTCATTTCACTATCACTCACTACGGCAAACACCTACTGTGAGAACAGAAGAATACGTTGCCAACGTTTCCAAGCCAAAATCGCCACTAAGTGTATTTCAGTTGTACATCATAATTAAGAAAGTTGGCCAAAAGTTCAACCGCATGAAGTCGTCGATCGATCAGGAGTAAAACGCGCCACTTTTTAGGGGGGGGGGGGGTGATTCACGTGCTGTTCTTAATGAACCAACATTGAGTCTTAAATAAGACATTTCCCTCACTTCTAACATGACAAGACAGATGTCTCACGGACTAAATTTCCATTCTTCGTTACCCTGATAGCTTAGAAGTAGTCATTCAAGGGGATGTTACTCGTAAACTAGTAACAGTGATAAATAGATATAGTAATTAGTTAAAAAAACAACAAAAGATACAGCACAATGTACTAAGACAGCGGTTCTCAACCTTTTATGCTAGGCGACCCCTTTTTACAATCCCCCACTCTGCCGCGACCTCCCCCCCTCCACACACGCACAGCAAAAGAAGAATAGACAATAACCATCCATATTTTCGATGGTCTTAGGCGACCCCTGGCAAATCGTCAATCGACCCCCAAGGGGATTGCGACCCACAGGCTGAGAACCCCTGTTCTAAAATCTCAAAAATCGAGGAACATTAAAAAAAAATATATTTGGGCGGGAAATGTTAAATTGCGCATCTATTGGAAATTTTCACGATCAACTGAACAATGTCAAGGACGCTGAATTTAAGTTCAGTGTTGCCAACTAAAATCAAAGCTGCAACCAAAAAATTGTTTTCAAAATTTGACTATGCAGTGCTTGAAAGTGCAACCAAATAATCACATAACTTTTAAAAAAAAACATAGTTTGTCAACACTTCCTCTTCCTTTTGTACACCGGAACTACCAAACATCTTGCTATTTATGGATTTCTCTCCATTCGTCTATGTTTGTATCAGCATCCTAACGCGCGTTAGCATAGAACATACTTTGGTCCCAGCATACGACTCAGCCCAGGCCAAATTTAGAATCTGCGTACGATCTTGGATTGTATAGTTTCGGCTTTATTGGTGTTGTCGTAAAGGATCCGTCAAGTTTACAAAAAAAACAAGATAACTTTGTTTATAATGTCAACTCTGTTGAATTCTCGAGTCACATCACAGCAAATGCTTGTAGCCTACTTTGCACTAAGTTGGTCTCTCCCAGTGACTCCATTCATTGTCCCATTGCTAATCTCTGCCGGATCGTCAACACGTTGGCGTCAAGTTGTCAATTTAAAGCAGCGGGCCTTTCTAGAAGCCTACAGGAGGGGGGGGGGGGGACGAACAGCTCGGGGGAAAGGGGGGGGGGGGGGCGGAAGCAGTGATCTATTTACCGGAGATCAACACCGCTGGGCTGGTCAACACGACGAGTCGGCTGAACGAGCGGTGTTCAAATCCTCGGGAGCTCCGTTGCGTGTAGTCGAAACAATATGTCCAGACGTGTCACGGAGTGCATGGTGCGATGTTTGTACGCCGTGGCGCTGACACGGGAGCCTGGAGTGGTTTCGGCTTAGGCGTAGCTAGTTTGTTTGGAAATACAATTTGCATGGAGTAAAAGAGATCTTTTGAGTCTAATTAGCTTTGATTGACCTATGACTTATATCTAATAGCCAAGGTGAAGTACCTGCTTGCTTATTAAAGAACCAAAGCTCTCACTTCAAAACAATATCGTTAAAAAAAAAAAGGCCAAGTAAAGCCAAAAAAAAAAAAAACAACAAAAAAACAACAAAAAAACACAAGAAACACAAGATAAACGTTAAAAAAAAAAAAGAAAAAAAAAAGAAGGCCTCCATTAATAAACCTCAAATATAATAACATATTTTTTAAATTTTAATTTAAAAACTGTCTGGTTAAAACCGGGTATCAAATACCGTCAGCTGCTTGAACGAACGGCGAGCTGAAATTGTGTACATGAGTCCAATTATGTATTGGTACCTTCATTGCACCGGTAAAAATAGAATCTAAATGTAATCTATATTAGACTTAGACCCGTTTTTGAGACCAGCTTCCATGCAGGTTCCTGGTTCCATGAAGTTGTGACTTGAATAGAGGAATTGTAAAAATAAAAAAGTTGCCAGCAAGAAAGTTTAAAAGAAGGCAGGGAACAAAAAGTGATCTAAATTTGCTTTTTTTAAAGTCCCTTTGTTTTACACTGCTATCGGAAAATGTAACGTGACGAGACGATATTAAAAGCCAGTGAAAAAGTATTTTCGCATAAATTCTGTTCAACGCTAGGATGACGTCATTACTCTGTGTGTGCACAAACTTTACTTGCTAATAGTCTGGAAGTAAAATGGCGGTCTTAATGGAGCCAAGAGTGATACGCAAAGTGTTACTTCTTGGCGTTCCTAGATCTCAAGTGTTACGGAGGCAATCGTGGAAATGTAACGACGCTGTTACGATTCACTTCTTGCACTTCCGGTCTCTTCAAATTTCCCCGTTGCGAGTATGACAGATATAGCTCTTCAGGTAAAGGAGGCTGAAAAGGGTGTCTGAAGCCAAGATGTCAAGGTCGACAGTGTTTTGTCTTCACTTAATTTGTTCAAATTCATTCTTGGATTTTCCGAAACAAAAAGTCTAAGCACCTGACTGAAAAAAAAAGAAAAACGTTGAGAAGAGAAGTGGTGTCGAGGTAGATCTCTCAGAATTTCGCAGTTTGCTTTGTTCGTGTCCTTTTCTTCTTTTTCTTTCTAATTGTCCTAATTGTTGGGTCGATGACCTGGAAATCTTAGCCCGTGGAAGCTCGATGGCTCATATCCCTAGAGGCTTGCTGGTTAGAGGCTTGCTGGTTAAAGGCTTGCTGGTTAAAGGCTTGCTGGTTAGAGGCTTGCTGGTTAGAGACTTGCTGGTTAAAGGCTTGCTGGTTAGAGGCTTGCTGGTTCGAGGCTTGCTGGTTAAAGGCTTGCTGGTTAGAGGCTTGCTGGTTAGAGGCTTGCTGGTTAGAGGCTTGCCGGTTAGAGGCTTGCCGAGGCTTGCTGGTTAGAGGCTTGCTGGTTAGAGGCTTGCTGGTTAAAGGCTTGCTGGTTAGAGGCTTGCCGGCTGGAGACTTGCCGGTTTGAGGCTTGCCTGCTAGAGGCTAGGCCGAAGGTCGATCACAGCGGGAAGACTCAAGCATATTTCCTTCTCTGTATCACGACAATCGTGCCGGTGTCCACCATAAAACGGCCCCTTTCGGAACGGTGTGCCGATAGTGACATGGTAGTTGGGGCTCTCTTCCATCGTCGCTACTGCAATGAACTTGGTACTTAAGAACTCCAACGTGGGTTGTATTAAGCCTCCATATTGACCTAATGGTCTCCTCTAACACAACACGAAGATAATGAAAATGATCATTGTAGATAATGTTATTTGTTTGAATATCACTGTATATGCTACATAGGCAAGTGAACGTTGGAAGGCGCCAAAACGAGAAGCGCCCCCTAACGTCGAGACCTGCTGCGTCAGCTGCTACAATGTTTAAAGATGAAGTGGACGAACGATAACGCCTCTGTGAAAGAACGGAGGGTACCGTGACACATGGAAGATTAAATAGAGAACAGGTGTGTGCGGGGATCGAACGTTGGTTAGCCACAGTCTCCACCACCCCCGAGCTGTCCTCGATCTGGTAATAACCTTTTCCTTCAACCCAACACCTTTCCTCAAACTGACGCGCGTATTCATTCATTCTTGTTGAACATTGGGTCGAAAATGGTGATATTTGTTTTTTAAATATATGAAAATATTTAATCCCAAGAGATGAAAATCTGCTATTAGTTTTGAGTATACAGAAAATACAGCAAACAATGTGTGACCCTGACGGACCAAGTAAAAGAAAGAACGCTTGGGCCACGAGGCCTTCATCAGCTACAAAAACATACAAAAAAAAAGACAAACAATTAACACAAAATAGGCTTAAGTTGATTTATTGTGTGCCTATTGTGTGATAATTCTTTTTTTTTTGTTTTGTTTTGTGGCTGACTGGTGAAGCGCTTGGCTTCCGAACCGAAGGGTCCTGGGTTCAAATACTGGGATTTTTCATTTCGGGATCTTTAGGGTGCCTCTGAGTTTACCCAGCTCTAATGGGTTGATTGGTGTGGGAAAAGGCGGTTGTTCGTTGTGCTGGCAACATGACACATCAATGGAGAGTAGACGTTCTGTAAAACTGAAGATTTAAACAGATTGAAAGAAAATATGATAAAAATTAGGGAAAACCCGCTTCCTCTGTCCGTGACCTTTAAACTCAATATATTTGAATACAACGTGCACATAAAATTATGGTTTATCACCGTCTGTAATTTTTATTACACATTGAAAACTTTGTGGGGGGAAAAAGGCGGGAAAAGTGTTTCCAAGATGTTACGCTGTGACGAAATATGTTCGCGTCTGTTTGACAGGTTGGCTTCACATAGCCAGGAGCTTCTTTGCTTCTGTTCAGTTGGGAAGCCATTGAAAAGGTAAAATATTTGGCTTCGCTCAAAGATTGTTTGGTCTCCCTATGGTAAAGGCGGTTTACCTGGCAATAAGAAAAACATCTAACCCTTTTTGTTAGACTATTAGGTACATAAGACGAATAACAGTTCTTCCCCCCTTCCCACCCACTAAAACAGGCCACCGGTAGGAGGTCAAATATTGAAATAATGGATTATATGGAACATATGTTGACTTAACAGATCGTGTGGAATTGTGTCATTTCTGCTTGTCTGGGGGATGGGGGGGGGAGCATTTAAAATGTGTGTACTTGGAAGAGATTGACCAGAGTTTGAGCAAAGGTAGATTGAAAGAGTAGGCGTATATTGTCTAAATATAGGCGTTAAGTTCTTCGTCTGGGAAGATAGATCTAGATGTAAGCTAATAGATATAAGCTTAAACTTGTGGTTGTAAGTATAGGCAAATAGGTATAGATGTAGGCAAATAAATCTAGAGGGAGACTTACATTTATAGGTGTAGTTACACAGGTCTTCGTGTAGACTTTACAAATTCAGTTGTAAGCAAATAGAAGTTTAAAGAGTTACTGAGAGACATTTCTAGACGTAGGCTTATAAATCTAGGTTTGTAGATCTAGGTTTGTAGATCTAGGTTTGTAAATCTAGGTTTGTAAATCTAGGTTTGTAGATCTAGGTTTGTAAATCTAGGTTTGTAAATCTAGGTTTGTAAATCTAGGTTTGTAGATCAAGATGAAGGTAGATAGTATTTAGTCTTATAAACATCTGATGATGTAAGATACACTGAGAGATCAGAGAATGTATACCATGGACTATTTTTTAAATTTATTATCATTATTATTATGTTAAAAACAAACGAGTAGTCATTCTCTGGCGCTGCCAGGGCTGAGTTTTGTTTTAAAGAGAAACAAACTTAATAGAATCCTAAATGCTGCTGGTAAAATCATTGGCAAAAAACAAACCCCATTTGGGCAGTTGTTTGAGACAAACATCTATAAAAAAGCTAACAAGATCCTCGAAATAAAGAATCACCCTTTGTGTCAGGATTTTGTGATTTTACCATCACAAAAGAGATACAAGACACCGATAGCAAAGACAAACAGACACAAACACTCTTTTGTTCCCCTGGCAATCAAATCATTAAATAAGAACAATCTGGTATAAACTTTGTCACATGTAAATTATGAGTGAGTCTGGTGTGAATGTACACTTTGGTTTCTTATAGTTATAATGTTTTTTGTTTGGTGTAATGCACAAATTGTAAGACAAATTTCCTTACGGATAATAAAGATTATTATTATTATTATTATTATTATTATTATTATTAAAATTCATCGTAGTCCCTTTATCAGTGTCCACCGAGGAATTTTCTGGTGATATGGCAGATCTGCAGCATTACCGCCGTCTGACAGGACATCAGAAATCTTCCTAGGGAAGGTATCTGTGAAGTCAGTTGTCATTATCCCCTAGGTTGATATAACAATAAGGTGTATTGTTATTTTAGATAACTTATTATTATCATGTTAGATATTCATTCTCTGGCACTGCCAGGGTCGAGCTTTGTTATAGAGAAACATCATTCACTGTAGGCCCTTTAAAAGTGTCAACTGAGAAATGTTCTGGCGATGTGGCAAGTTTGCAGCAGTACCGCCTTCTGACAGGCAGTGAGAATCTTCTTAGGAATGTTGAGGGCCTTGAAGGTGTCTGCGAGGTCAGTTGTCATTATCCCCTCCCCTCGGTTGATATAACAACAGGGTACCCGTTGTTAATTTAAAACAACTTCCATAACCGCTTAGGTTCCCATTTTTTTTCGTATATTTTCTTTGTTTTTCAATTTTGGTTTTCTGTATATTATGGGAAAGCGATACGGCGATGTCAATGACGGTAGCGGATTCCCCCCCCCCCCCCAATAAACAGTAAATCATGGTGATTAAAACCCACCGTATGAGTTTTTGCTTGTGCTAATGTCTATCTGGAAAACATTGGGGTCCGTTGATAACTTAAGGGAAACCTAATACACCCCAGCCCCTTCCACGTTCAACACACACACACACACACACACTTAGAAAAAGGTGGGGAGGAAGCACCAGGGCATGACCACCACCCACGCAGCACTTCTGTTCATTCTTACGTCTGCTAAAGTCACTTCCGCCATTTTCACATTTCCTGTGCATCATTTTAGTGCATTGAACGTTTTTTGTAAAGTAATTAAAAGGAATTCTTAAAAATGTTTTATTTGTAGCATTGTTATTTTTTTGGTATTGAAGACACACATACACCCTCTTTCTGTCTCTCTTTCTCGCTCCCTATCCTCCCGTATCTCCCCCCCCCCCTGCCTCTCTCTCTCACTATAAGATGTAATGAATCGGATACGTCAAGTTCGACCATCAGCTGTAAATGTCGGAACAATTAGATTCCGAGCATTCTTTCACATTCCACTGCTTTCGTTCTTGACAAGTGGCAGAACCAGACACACATACACACACACAATGTAGCAACAACAACAACAACAACAAAAAAAGAAATTATCGTCTGCTCCTACAGAATGTTCTAGTTCCAGCCTTCCAGTCATCGCCCATCACCTACACGGGATATAGGTAATCAAGAGAGAAAGACAAAAATTCCTGCTGATTCGTGGTTTACATCAAGTTGTCTTCCCCTTTTTCTACGTCTGCCGTCTCCCCCCCCCCTCTTTCCCCCAACCACACCCAGTTTTTTTTTCCTCATTCAATCAGCTGCTTAGTCGTAAATTTCTGTCCAGATTTTTCAGGAAGGTGAATTCGACATCTCATTATTTCAAAAGAAGCGAGAAGTCATTGTTACTGTAATTCTTTTTCTTTTCAAATGAAAATTTACTGTTTCGAAAACGAATTTAACTAATGGGAGTGCTAGTTTACTGTGACAATTTAAAAAAAAATGCAGATTTACGTTAGCTAAAATAGTTTTGAAAAACTTTCTCACTTATAGAAGACGTAGAAAGGCAGAAAAAGGTCGCAGCCACCATTATGGTGGCGATAAAGACAATCTTTGGTTATCTTCTGCTCATCCTACAGATATTCTTGTCTGATATGACATTAGCTTCCTACCCTTCCGGCCGTTGTACTAATAAGGCCGCATCTGCAGTTACCAAGACGTGAAATACGTTGTAATTTTGGTTTTGTAGTGATGAATTAAAGCAAAACTAAAAGCTGGACACACTATGTCTTCATAATTCTGTCTGGGCTGTCCAGCCAAATCCTATGCCCGAATTTCCCGCGCATTTTCTGTGCGACATGTGACATGAAATTGTCCAGACTTTGACACATTTATCATCTTCTTTTTTGAAGTAACGTCTGTATTATATAAGATAAGATAAGAATAAAACAACGCTGGCTGTCACTTGATTCAAAACAGACGTTCTCCACCATACAAATACAATCAAGGGCGGACAATCTTACTGCTGCTGTGTAATAAATACATTACTAACGTTTTAATAAAAAATAGTCATTGAATGTCAAAGAATAAAAAAAAAAGTATATCAAGCAATGTTTCGATTCTATTGTTGTTATTTTTTTTTATTTTTGTTAGATTTCAATCCAAATATTAAGACATCAAAGGTTATGCATATGTCATATAATAATCAATCAATTTACTATTATCACATATCTAGACTACTCTTGGATTTAGTCTGTACAGGGAGCAATCACAGTGAATTAAAGGCACAGTCACATTGAATTAAAGAAAACAATATAATAGTAGATGTTTCCAGCGAAGTTAAATATCAAAGTGAAGACAAGTTTAATTTTAATCCTCTTTTTAACATAGTGTTTAGATCTAAAATTAGATCGAAAGAGTCTTAAAGGGGAGATAATACATTCGTAGTGAGTTGAACCGACACCAATCACCATAGAAGGCCCGAAAACACTTACGACGTGGCAACAAGCTTTTAGCCTCCATTGCCCACAGGTTGCGATGTTGCAGGCCAGGCCTTCTGTGGCGACTGGTCTCGGTTGAACATTTGGGCTGATTTCAGTATTTTTATTCATTCAGTTTATTTAGATTATGTTCTTTTATCTGACATATTCTTTATATCTGTTTATTCTACAATACAAGTTTGTGCAGTTATATTATTCCAAGTTCTGAATTGTATATAAAGGTAGGGATAATAATGGTACTCATAAAAATTGTAATTGTTGTAGTCTAAATACCGAGAGTTTGTGTGAGGAAAATAACCGCAAAAGTCACGAAGCTCAATGACTACTACCATATAATACATCGAAAGAAAAAAAAACGAGAGAAAAAGAGAAAGAAAGAAAGAGAAAAAACGAGAAGGGGAGAAAGAGAGAAAAAATAAAAAAAGAGAGTGAGAGAGAAAAAGAGAGATGAAGAGAATGAGAGAGAAAAAGAGAGAGGAAGAGAGTGAGAGAGAAAAAAAGAGAGGAAGAGATATAAAAAAAGAGAAAAAAAAAGAAAGGGGAGAAAGAGAGAGATAGAGAGAGGAAGAGATAAATAGAGAAAAGAGAGAGAGAGAAAGAAATGAAAGAGAGTGAAAGAGAGAGTGAGAGAGAATTATTGAATGAGGGAAAATGTCTTCGTATGTGTTATTACTTCAAAGCTACTAGAAGAAATACGAAACACTAGGAGTAGATTTCTTAAAAAAGAACAATTGAAGAAAGAGAGATATGCAAACTTGTGTCCTTGAATAGTGAGTTGAACGATGTACGGACGGAAGTGAACCTGTCAGGATTGAATTTCAAACGTCTGGGAGTCCCTCGTCACAAGAGGGCGCTGTAAAGCCATAATTGAATAAGAACTGTACGCTACACTTGCAAAGCGGAAACATCTGTTGTACATTTCTGTCCCTGACGGACCGTGGTTCTTGTTCACTGCAAGGTAGCCCCTGATTAGTAGCGCACCAGTGATCTTTAAACTTGAGATAGTTTATTATCTTATCTTATAAGCTACAGACGTACCTTAAAAAGTTACAACCTGTACGTCCTATTATCAATGTATTAATCTATCATTATCATTCATATTTGTTTTGGCAATTTCTATTTTTATTAACCAACATATGACCTTTTACCTTTTTTTTTTACCTGTTCAAGATATAATTATCACAGAACAATTGCGATATTTCTGAGATGAACGTGTAGGTTTAATGACCATGAACCTATAATTGTAGAAAATGTGTGTGTGTGTGTGTGTGTAAGAAGGAAAGCATGCGTATTGTTAGACACTTCGTTAGCACCATAGTTGACCGACTTTGAACACGACATTTAGTGAGTGACATCACGGTTTAGTGGGTTCTAGTTTAGTTATGTTATTATTAGTCAGTCGGTGTTTGGGACTTTGAAGTGGCAGCATCGCATTAAGGACAAAGATTCGAACTGTGGCCTTTCTGCATTAGCTTCATTCAAGTATACAACGGTTCTGGACTTAATCCTTTAACCTTGTTCCATATTTAGGCATTGTACTGGAGTAATTTAAACGCATCTAGTGCAAGAAACCCAGACATCTCCAGAGTAATCTGTCGAAGTCAGACAGCCATTAACAACTACAAGATCAAGGCCCCCAATATTTTGTCAAGACTTTGGACATTTTAAAATAATGGTATGAGCAGCAGCCATTTTGTTTCAAGTTTTAATGCGATTATCTGTACTTTTAAAATTGGGGCTAGTGAGATTTGACCTTGTGGAGCATCTCCAGAGAATGTCGACCAGAAAAAGACACTGGCCCCAAAACCCCATATAGAACAAAAAAGGAGAGCTGCCTGATCTGGAAACCACTGCGCAGTTCATCGCAGATATAGGACTACTCGTCTAAACCCGCTAACATATAGATGAGAAAGAAGAAGAAGAATGATATGCACAGATCAAATGAATTAATATTTATTTTTATTATATGAGTACAACTGCGTCCCTTGACTCAAAAGTTTGACTAGCTTTGGGGGTGAGTTGATCAAAAATCAACAAAGTTTTGCCCAAAGTTGTAAAACATATTTTCAGCGACATTACTTTCCCAAAAAATGCAGCATCCAAAAGAGAAAATACGATCTTAAGCATAAAAGTTAGGGGATTTTAAAATGCCATTACATTCGACATTCTGGCGAAATATTTATTTCTATTCCAAATGTAATATTTCTATCAGTGTACAATGGAGATGTTAATCGTAAACTTCCAAACTTGACTGGCACATGCTTTTATGTTAATGCTATGTTAATGTGGGAAGGGTGGGTGGTGAAATTCTGACATTAAAAGATTTGCCCAGGAAGAAAGAGTTGTCCGCCCCGTGGCACATTACGTCATGACATTGCTATAATCTTTTTTATGTGTACAATCTTCATGAAGTCTCAGTGGTTCTTGAGTGTGGGAAGAATAGCCCCATTCAAAATACAGAGCTCAGTGATTCCCACAACTCAGCCACAACCCCGAGCAGGACGAAAAGAAAAAAGCACTACCATAAGAACCCTTAAAGCAGTGTTTCCCAAAATGTGTTCCGCAAGGCCTGAATTGGTATTCCACGAAATACTTGAATCATTAACTAGTAGTCCACCACGTGAATTAATCTCTCATAAAAATAGGCAAAGTGTTCCGGTAAATACTCAGAATGTGCGAAGTGTTCCGTTCAAGAAAAAGTTTGGGAAACACTGTCTTACATTTTTTGGCCTCCTTCAGTCGTAGAATGGTTCATTTCACTGAGTCTTCTAGTCACTGAAGAGCTCGATTTTTTGAGATAAATCTGCAGTTAAATTTTCGTTGTAAACAGCTTCATGCCTTCATAAAGTACTGTTTCCTTTATTTAATGATGTTTAGGCAGTTATAGTATAGTATTATTTGTTTCAACCCCACTTCAGACAATTTACATTTTCACAATTTCCATCAGTTTTCGGGATGCCATTGATTTTGAAGAGAGAAGAAAGGATGAATGCAGTGTTTCACTTGACAGCGGTATATCTCATCTCATCATTACCTGGCCCTTGACTTTCATCGTAGGGGTACTGTGACAGTTTACGTAACCAAATCCCTCCAATTTTACTGGTCAGCAGCTGTTCTTAGCACTGATGTAAAGAGAGAGGCCGGTCTATTTGTTTTACGCTGTCCATCCAGCTTTTCTTTGAAAGACCCTTTCTTCCTGCTCCCTCCATTGTACCTTGAAGAAGAATGGATGGCTGTCTGGTCGTGCGGTTTGCGCGCTGGACTGTCGTATGTATGCACTTACTAGATCTAGATCTACTGAATACAGTGAATTTACATTGAAATGGACACTCTTAAATATTGGATGAGATTCCTTATCCACTTGATTCAAGTAAACACAAAATTCCTTGTGGCTTAGCACTTTAGGTTGTTTTGTTGTCATTTCTTTTCAACAAGGAACTTTCCATACTAGAGTTACCTTTCTTGTTTTCCGTCACCGCGCCTTGAAGTCCTCAAAGGGAAGGTGCGCGCCCGACATGCGTGCGCAGTGTAGGTCGTCGTTTTTGGACGTGTCGTCTGCAGTTACGTGACGTGCATTCCTCGAGCACTCGTGTCAAGGAGAGATCACAGCGTCACCACACAGCAGACGTAATTTTCGACTCAAAAGGCCGAGCTGTTACTGTATTGTAAGGGAGGAAGGAAGAGCGGGAAGGGGTGTGGGGGGGGGGGTCTTAGATCTAACACGTCTAGACATCGGATGTGTGATCAGTGACCTTAGCGTGTCAAACTATGCCTCTTGAAACCTCACAGTAAAAAAAAAAAAAAAGTCTCTTGATTTTGGAATTTAAAAAAATTAAAAAACTTGGAAGAAAAAAAAACAAGAGTTTAATAGAATTGCTTTGTTTATAATTTATTTTTTAAATGCGCGAGAAATGAAAACACTTCTGGCACCTGTACAGAATCTGTTGCCACTTTAGCGCCTGACAAATCCATGTTCTTAGTACAAGGTTAGCCCATCAACATGATGCAGGAGCTCTAGGGGGGGATGCTGGGATTGAGATGTTGAGAGCAGACGAACTAGAGCTAGTCATTCATTCATTAGTCTGGGAAGTCGGGAGGGAGAAATTGAATGAGTTAATTTGGGAAATAATGACTTTGAGAAAATGGATTCTAGACGCATAATAGAAGTGATGCATCGTCTTAACAAAAAATAGATAAAAAGCCTTTACATATGACGTATAGTAAAATAAAACAAAAATTCTGTCAAGTTACTACTAAGTAAATAGTCTAGACTCTTTAGACCTGTGATGCCCAAAATACGGCCCGCGGGCCAGATCCGGCCCGCGACGTGGTTCCATCCGGTCCGCCGGAACGTCAACACAAAGTATAGAAAATCCCCCCTACAAAAAAAAAATTGAAAATGAGTCGGTGGTAATGCCAGCTACATTGTTGCTCACATTTTAAGCTGAGAAATGAAGCCATTTTCCGACAATTATAAATCCCAAAAATCCCATTAATTAATGTAAGCACTAGATCCAAGGGGTTCTAATAAAATAGAATTAGGTCAATTTAATTTCGTTTTGGCACCTTTTCTGGTGATATGGCCCGCGACAAGAGTGTTGCTAATTTAAATAGCCCCGAGGGCGAATTAGGTTGGGCATCACTGCTTTAGACCTATACAGAAAACCCGGGACACTCCTCAGATCCTCCCAGGCCAGATCAGATGTCATGTAACTTCAACAGATGTAGAGAATAAATATTTGACAGTTCCCGGAAGCTGAAAGACGAAGTAATGTCGGACCATGAGACAAACAAGAGAAAAGGAATTAACCCTTTCAATACTACGAATTTTCTAACATCACATGTAGCAAAAAATGTTAAGGTCCCAAGTTCTCTTTAGACACATCCAGTACTGCATAGATCCCCGCTATTTGGAAACAGACATGCATTTTATTCTCACATTAACCACCATTATTGCCTACAGTTTGAATGCATGGGGATCCTGCCTCCAAAAAAAAAATGGCCAAATACCGATAACAAATTAAAAAAAAATATATATAATATAAATTATTTATTCACTCCAATGGACCTCATTCACCAATCGTAAACAAACAACATTTAGCCACGTGGTGCTCTATCTCTTCTATATAATTTACGATCTCATGTTTAATTCATGATAGTTGTCACGTGACAGTTTTTTCCCCACTGTTTTATCAATAAGATCACGTGACTAAATGTTGTTTGTTTACGATTGGTGAATGAGGTCCATTGTTCTGTATACTTAGCCCTCTGGTTATGGTGTCCTTTTGATAATATCAAACCATTGTATAAGCTAAATCTTATTATGTTCAATCAAAGGACACTCTCACTCTTATCAAATACGTTTTGTCGTATAATGCTGACGGGAATATCGAATGTCATAACTGTGCATCTCTACACCATAGACATCATCGAATGTCATAACTGTGCATCTCTACACCATAGACATCATCGAATGTCATAACTGTGCATCTCTACACCATAGACATCATCGAATGTCATAACTGTGCATCTCTACACCATAGACATCATCGAATGTCATAACTGTGCATCTCTACACCATAGACATCATCGAATGTCATAACTGTGCATCTCTACACCATAGACATCATCGAATGTCATAACTGTGCATCTCTACACCATAGACATCATCGAATGTCATAACTGTGCATCTCTACACCATAGACATCATCGAATGTCATAACTGTGCATCTCTACACCATAGACATCATCGAATGTCATAACTGTGCATCTCTACACCATAGACATCATCGAATGTCATAACTGTGCATCTCTACACCATAGACATCATCGAATGTCATAACTGTGCATCTCTACACCATAGACATCATCGAATGTCATAACTGTGCATCTCTACACCATAGACATCATCGAATGTCATAACTGTGCATCTCTACACCATAGACATCATCGAATGTCATAACTGTGCATCTCTACACCATAGACATCATCGAATGTCATAACTGTGCATCTCTACACCATAGACATCATCGAATGTCATAACTGTGCATCTCTACACCATAGACATCATCGAATGTCATAACTGTGCATCTCTACACCATAGGCATCAATGCTGCGTCTTTCCTGTTGAACGTATGATTTGCTGTCTACTGTGTTTTATCCATCATTATTTCTGTATCACTATTTCGAGTCTGGCAGCATGTGCGTCGCCCGGACAGCTACGATCCATGGTGGAGGCTAAAAAGGTAGGAACAATCCATTATTGCGCAGTGTAGTACGAGGCACTGCCCTGTTGGTGTTTATTTTTCCCGGTTCCGGCCAAATTTTGATGCCCGTTGCCGACACTGTGGAGAGTCGGTGGAAGCAGTGACGCATCTCTTGCAAGAGTGTCCGCAGCTCCGAGAGCTGCGGGGTAGTTTGTCTGCAGAGTCACTTGACTTGTATAGGAGCTTAAAGGCACTACGCCCAACAGCAGAGTTTCTTGCCAAGGCTCTACGGGAGGACTGATCCTTCCAGCCTTGCCACCAATAGGAGTTCATCTCGGGTATCACTATTTCAATATTAAAATATTATTATTTCAGCCAGCAGGGCTTTTAACTCCTGAAACTAGAGTGTATCACTATTTCAACCTTAAAATATTATTATTTCAGCCAGCAGGGCTTTTAACTCCTGAGCTAGAGTGTATCACTATTTCAACCTTAAAATACTATTACTTCAGCCAGCATGGCTTTTAACTCCTGAGGTAGGAGTTTTAACTCATGAGCTAACTGGGGGAGTTAATAGGCCACACACTAAATTACTTCTACAAAAATGTAAAAAAAATTACATTTTTGTACCTAATTTATAACCTAAATCAATAATCATCCGACCTTGAGACGTGTCCTTCACTTTACTCTACGTTATATCTATCCGTTATTGTATGTCCTCTTATATACCTTCCGTTCCCGAAACATGAGCATTATTGACCTACAGTAACCTTTGGCCTATGGAAATTACCAATCTGTTTGACGCTGGGTGCAAAGGCCTTACATTTCTTGTAGAATATTTCAGAAGAATGTATGACTTTGCGAGCCTGCTACTGGTCAACTGTCCATGCTATTGTTTTTCAACCTTAAAATATTATTATTTCAGCCAGCAGGGCTTTTAACTCCTGAAACTAGAGTGTATCACTATTTCAACCTTAAAATATTATTATTTCAGCCAGCAGGGCTTTTAACTCCTGAGCTAGAGTGTATCACTATTTCAACCTTAAAATACTATTACTTCAGCCAGCATGGCTTTTAACTCCTGAGGTAGGAGTTTTAACTCATGAGCTAACTGGGGGAGTTAATAGGCCACACACTAAATTACTTCTACAAAAATGTAAACTTTTACATTTTTGTACCTAATTTATAACCTAAATCAATAATCATCCGACCTTGAGACGTGTCCTTCACTTTACTCTACGTTATATCTATCCGTTATTTTATGTCCTCTTATATACCTTCCGTTCCCGAAACATGAGCATTATTGACCTACAGTAACCTTTGGCCTATGGAAATTACCAATCTGTTTGACGCTTGGTGCAAAGGCCTTACATTTCTTGTAGAATATTTCAGAAGAATGTATGACTTTGCGAGCCTGCTACTGGTCAACTGTCCATGCTATTGTTTTTTACCAAAGATCCTCTTCAGCTCGAGTGAACTGTTACTAGACTTTTCTAATCTTGTCGGCAATGCTCTCCCACTTTATTGCAATGTCCTCATTTGATACGTGATTTTATAGGGCTGAAAACATAAGTCCGTTGTCCACTCTTAACGCTTTCTCTCCTAACTGACGATACCAGAGTTGATTCCACCTAAATGTGGTAAATAATTACGGAGAGAAAGAATTAACCCCTTCTGTCATCCATCTGACTTTATTCTTCTCCTTGTACCTCTGCAGTCCACTCCAGTCCACTCCTACTGCCTTTCCCCTCCCGTAACAAACACGTTGGCTGGACGCCCTTTTGGCGCCATTTCTTGTCATTCACGGCAGACGCAGGCAGCGTGAGAAACGGACACGTGTACAAACGTTCGATAACTCCAAATGTTCAGGCCAGCATAACGCACATGCTGACAGACACATAACACAGACACACCTCGCACATACACTCTTTTACTAAGAGCCAATTGTTTTATAGTCGTGGCAGTAATGGCCGCAATTTTAGTCTATTTTGGTCGAGTTTAAAGTCCCGTCTATAATGAGACTTGTTAATATTTTCACCGGAAGTTTTGAAATGCCTGTTGACCTAATTCTAACTACGGCCATTATTTTCAAAGATGTGGAGCTGAGGAGTTGTTATTTCTTTCTCAACAGAACTTCAACCTTTATGGTAGTCAGAGAAAGTTGGTAGTTTTTGGAGTGTCTCTATAATTTCTGGAATAATGTTAAATCACGAACTGAGATGTAATTTTTGAGAATAATCGAATAGCTTTTTGCTTAAATGTCTCGTTTAGATCAACGGCTACTTCTTTTCTGAAAGCGAAAATTCTAATTTTTTAGAACTGCAGCGTAACTACATGACAATACAACACTGAACTAAAGGAAATTTTTTAATTTTTTATTTTTTTACGGAAATGATTTTTTTCTTGAGGAATAAGAGTTTGTCCCTTTACAAAACAATTAGAGCAATTATATATTCCTTATAAGACATTAGTTAGGCCAGGTTCACATCTAACTTCACATTCACTTTCCCCTATCTTTTGGTTTGTGGACCGCTGGGGCACCACACAAGTTCTGTCAAACTTCTTTATCCAATCTTCTCTGTCATTTGTCTTTAACAGAATTTCATTCTGATGTTCTTTCTGAAAATATTGAAGCCTGCGTGGACCACTTCGGGGGCCGATTTTGAGTTCGTGTCTCTAAACAAACTGTCTTTGTAAGCTTGTTATACTTGTATTTCTTTTTGGTCTCTTTTCTCTCTCTCTCTCTCTCTATCATCTGCTCTTTATTTCTCTTATTCTCTCCCATTCTCTCTCTCTCTCTCTCTCTCTCTCTCTCCTTCCTCACCACCAATATTTTTTTCTCGTTCAAGAATAAGTTAAAGTCAATAGTATTTTATTCTGAATGTAGCTTTCTTTCTTCGTCTTCTGTCTGTCTTATCTTGCGTTCCAGCTCATTTCTTTTCCCTTCCTTTCTCTCCCCCTCCCCTCTCATCTTGCAGAAAGAATCACAACATAAACAGATTGTTTCATGGGCGACACTAGCAGCGCCCACCGCCCTCACCACCCTTACCCTGGGGGGAAACTCAAGAAGCAGTTTCGCCCTATCGCCGTCTTCTCGCCCACGGCCAGCGCCCTATCCTCAGAGACTACTGCGGTGTTTCTGCTAAAGCGGATACAGTGCCACGATTTGGGTGGCAATTGACGGCTGAAGAGAGTAGGGGGTGAAAAAAATAGAAAGGTGGGGGGGGGGGCTGGCTTTAAAGGAAGAAAAGTTGTTGAAGCATGGCAACAGAGAGAAACTGGGAAGAAAGACAAAAGAAAGAAAGTGTGGGGGTCACGCTTGTGCGTCTTTCAAAACAAACCGCCCCTGACTAGTCTCTCGACCACCTAGGATAAATAGGTTTTTGAACGGTTGGAACTCACAAGAATACAACTAAAACCTTTCTTCACCCCCCTTCCCCTCCCCCCCCCCCCCCTCAATCTCTTTTTACGACTATCGTCGGGTGAACATGTGAGGTCCAGTTTGATTGAGATCCCAGAGCTAAAGGGGTTGCCGTCGACGGAATGTCGAGTTTACAACGATGTCAATATTTATAGATGCCCCACTAGGGCGATGGTAACCAGTTTCTCAAGCTTGCGCTGTGGGGTATACTGGAATCTGGAGATGGTCCAGCCAAAATTTTACAACCTCATTGCCATTACTAATATTGTTGTGGAGTATATTGGTTATCACCCCCTTGTTTGTTTGTTTTTTTTTAAGACGTGATTAAACATGGACTCTGATGCTAAAAAAAAGTTTAGAGATTTTTGAAAAATTTAATATAATTTGTTTGTCCTTGGAAAAAAAAGGTTTTCTAATGAGGTCACTGTGACCTAATGGCTCTCAGAGATGTTTATGTGTATATATCTCTTACCGAACCAGCATCTGGTAATTAGGTTGATCACCAAGTTTCCTTGTGGTCGTCTGCATTGGCCCTCGTTTTTTTTTTTCATTGCGTTGATGAGCAATTTAACCAAGCAATCTCAAGATGTTCTGTGTATAGCACTCGAGAAGTTCAGAACCTCACAGTCAGAATTTTTCTTCAGACCCGAATCAGCATCATAAAGAAAGTAAAGTTCCCCTTTCAGACCTTGTGGTCTATAGGGCAGAGGATATAAAGGTTATCTGTTTATGTGGCCCACGGTTAACTTTACTTTTCCCCAAATCATGTCAGGTACCCATTAGAGCTGGGTGGACTCAGAGGAGCCCAAAGATCCTGAAATTAAAAATCCGGCTTCACCAGGATTCGAATCCGGGACTTTCGGTTCGGAAACCAAGCGCTTTACCGCTCTGACTCCGCGCCTTCTAATTAGCAACATGCGAACTCAATAAAAGAAGATGTGTTAAAGATGTGAAATATATGTTGTTGATTCTTCTCAATTCTAGCGTGAGCTACTTGCAGTATGTCTAGCTCCCCCCCCCCTTTTTCGTCGTTAAGTCGTTGATCTAGTCCAGCGGTTCTCAACCTTTTAGGCTCGGCGACCCCTTTTTACAACCCCCCCCCACTCCCACTCTGCGGCCCCCCCCCCCACCTTTTCCGTATACACACACAGCAATAGAAGAATGGACAAAAACAATTCATTTTTTTTTTCGATGGTCTTAGGCGACCCCTGGCAAAGCGTCAATCGACCCCCAAAGGGGGGTCGCGACCCACAGGTTGAGAACCCCTGATCTAGTCTGTCATTGATTTAGCGAAAGACGTGAATTTGTTTTTTTTTTTTTACAAAGCTAATATCAACTCACTCTGTCTGTCTGTCTGTCTTTCTGTCTGGTCAAAAGTTTGTACACGTTATTTCTGCAACACCCAAAAATCGGATGAAACTGAAATTTTGCAGAATTATTTCTTTTACCTGACAACAGAAGAACCAATTTTTAAAAAATTAACCAGTTAGTTAATTAACTATTGGTAATAAAGTACTTTGGTATTTCAAACAAGGGAATGAAATAGTACTTGACTGAAGTGGTGGTATAATCTGAATTAGTCCCCTTTACATTAGGCTGCCGTCTCAGGCTTAGTTAACACAAACATGAAATAGAAACAATAGATAACTATAATTCAGGTGGTCAATTGTAGTCAAACTGACCAATAAAAATGATCTTATCTTATCTTATCTTACCGCGTTTTCTTAAGAAGCCTGAGAAGGCTTTAGCCCACAAGTTTGAATTCAGGTCGTTCCCTTTTTTATTTTTATAAATGATTTTTTTATTGTTAATATAGATCTAATACATATTTAATTACATGATTGATCCAAACTAATCGATAAAAGAAAGAGAGAGAGAGAGAGAGAGTTATACGCAAACTATGCATTGTTTTGTTGTTGTTGTTTTTAAATATATTTTTAATTACAAAAACCACTTGAAAGAAAACTACTGGATAACTTTTTTTGAAGTTACGTGAACCAAATATTACATACGCCACCATTCACACATAGCTGTCAACTTGTCAAACCTCGAGTCATTGTTAACACAGGACAATCTAGAAGCTATCCTGACATTAGACATGATTTAAACATATTATCAGTTGGCATCACTTGCGCTTGTGTCATTTTATTCTTCGGCTATTTAGACCCACGCCACAGCCCATTATCGCTTCGGGTTACAACTTTCTATCATGCCTCTGTCTGCGTTGATTAATCGCTTTAGATTTTATCCAGAACTTCTGTACATTTTTATCGCTGCGTTTCGCATATTTCTTCAATGCATTGATAAGACTGTAGAATAGCATCTATCTAGATGTTTACAGCTGTATCGCTCGTGTTGATATCCAGTGTGACTTAACTCTTTCTCTCCTAACTTACGATACCAACGTCGATTCCACCAGAATGTGGTAAATAATTACGGAGAGAAAGAGTTAATGTATATTTAATGTTTAGTCTTATTTTGAAATAAACATTGTGCTGAAAACGTTATAGACAGTTACATTTATAAAATCAAAAGATAAACTCGTTAAGAGTTTAATTTTTTTTAAATTTAATTACGACACCAAGGTCTCTCTTTTCTTTTAATTTGAATATGGCAGTAATCGTCAAGTAGGTGTACTTATAGATTCATCAAATCCTTGCAAACAGCGCCACAAACACGCGGACAAATGTACACAAACACGCGGACACATGTACTCAAACACGCGGACACATGTACACAAACACGCGGACACACGTGCACACTAAAGTCACACCACGAAACGAAATTCATGTGGCTAAGTTTGAGCGAAGTTGTGTGTGTGTCAGAGAGAGAGAGAGAGAGGGGGAGAAAGAGAGAGAGAGAGAGATTGCATATTAAACTGATGTGTGTACTTTTTTTCCCACCCATTTTTTAAAGACACATTTGGTTAATTGAAATTGATATAACTTTTGGATTAATGGAACTTAATTACCTCTGTCGTCTGCAAGTTTTCAACTGGTAGCCTAAAAATAGCGCCACCAAGCGGTGTGAAACTATGAAACTAAAATGTTTAAAAAATGAAAGCTGCATAATAAAAAAAAACACAAAAATTCTAGTTCTAAGTATCACAGAACTTTTTTTGTGACTCCGCCTATGTAAGACACATTTATACATTTTATCTAGCGACCTAGACCCTAACCCACTTGGACGATTGCTTCGCCACTGCCCATGTGCGTCGTTTAACATCAAAAGGGTCTCCTCGGGCTTCCGGTAACAGGATTTGAGCCCGCGACCATCACCTGGAATGGTAGGGTATTCTCAGATCTCTGGTATGATGGTATTTGGGTTTAGGGGATGGAACAACCCGGAAGTGGAAGGGAACCACGGAAACAGGACACGCTTTCATAAGTATGACAGGGAACAAAAAATAACGCACAAACCAAACAATAATAATGAACATTTCATTTCACGAAGGGCTGTTAGCTAAGATAATGTAGGCTCAATGCTCTATACCAGTGTTTCTCAAACTGTGGTCCGCGGAACCCTAGGGTTACGCGAGGCCTGAATTTATGTTCCACGAACCACTGGAATAATAAACTAGTAGGCCACCACGTGAATTAATCTCGCTTTAAAAAATAAGCAAAGTGTTCCGCTAAATTCTCAGAATGTGCGAAGTGTTCCGTTAATGAAACAATTTGAGATACATTGCTCTAAGCCAACATAACAGAAGAACAGTAGCATAGCAGACATAAAAACAAAAGAGTTACAACGACAGACTAATTGAAACAAGTTTTAAACCTGCAGGTCTTAATGTGCTTCTTGAATGCAGTGAAGCTTATCGGTTTGTCTGAAAGGGAATAACGAGTTCCAAAGTTTTGGTTTGTGTACTGAAAAAAGCTCGTAAACCATCAGTTTTGAGGGGAAAACAAGTTGAGACTCCTTGGAGTGCAGGACTCTGTTGCAAGTTGAGACTCCTTGGAGTGCAGGACTCATATAGACATACAAGTTGAGACTCCTTGGAGTGCAGGACTCATATAGACATACAAGTTGAGACTCCTTGGAGTGCAGGACTCTGATAGACATACAAGTTGAGACTCATTGGAGTGCCGGACTCTGACAGACATACAAGTTGAGACTCCTTGGAGTGCAGGACTCTGATAGACATACAAGTTGAGACTCCTTGGAGTGCCGGACTCTGATAGACATACAAGTTAAGACTCCTTGGAGTGCAGGACTCTGATACACATACACGTTGAGACTACTTGGAGTGCAGGACTCTGATACACATACACGTTGAGACTCCTTGGAGTGCAGGACTCTGATACCCATACACGTTGAGACTCCTTGGCGTGCAGGACTCTGATACACATACACGTTGAGACTACTTGGAGTGCAGGACTCTGATACACATACACGTTGAGACTCCTTGGAGTGCAGGACTCTGATACACATACACGTTGAGACTCCTTGGAGTGCAGGACTCTGATAGACATACAAGTTGAGACTCTTTGGAGTGCTGGATTCTGATGCACATACAAGTTGAGACTCCTTGGCGTGCAGGACTCTGATACACATACACGTTGAGACTCCTTGGAGTGCAGGACTCTGATACACATACACGTTGAGACTCCTTGGAGTGCAGGACTCTGATACCCATACACGTTGAGACTCCTTGGCGTGCAGGACTCTGATACACATACACGTTGAGACTACTTGGAGTGCAGGACTCTGATACACATACACGTTGAGACTCCTTGGAGTGCAGGACTCTGATACACATACACGTTGAGACTCCTTGGAGTGCAGGACTCTGATAGACATACAAGTTGAGACTCTTTGGAGTGCTGGATTCTGATGCACATACAAGTTGAGACTCCTTGGCGTGCAGGACTCTGATACACATACACGTTGAGACTCCTTGGAGTGCAGGACTCTGATACACATACTAGTTGAGACTCCTTGGAGTGCAGGACTCTGATAGATATACAAGTTGAGACTCCTTGGCGTGCAGGACTCTGATAGACATACTGAATGATCAGTTCAGTAAGGTACGAGGGCTTGTCATCATTACAGATGTACTGATGACGAGTTAAGTGGTGATCGAACGTGTACGAGATTCGTATCCTTAGACAATACGAGACTGCCTGTCTGTAGCATTTTACGTCCCGAGAGATGATCTTTTCCCAATGCAACTTCTTGTGTGACTAAAGAGGCCTGTCCTTGATGCACAGCTGCGGTCACAGCTTAAGACGAAGCACGTTTACCCACGTCGGTAGCCCATAAAGTGGACGCGAAGCCAAGGCCGTCCACGTCTAACATGGCGTCGCACCTTCTTAGAAAATATAACATCTGTGGGCACCAGTTAAGAAGAGGCTATGGAAGCCCATCTCTGTGGAGAGGTTGCCGCCCAATGCACCGAACGGCGTTGTAGGACCCAAGACTACCTCAGTATGTCCAAGATGACAAAGTGTGGATACTCAGAGAGATCTAGTGGAGTATACGCCATGACAGCTGGCAGAATCGCTTCTTGATTTGAGTAGAAATTAAGAAAAATAATAATTTTTTTTTCAAGCTGCTTTTTGTTAAAAGCACAGTTACCTATTTCCTCTTTATGTGTCCGCTAATCACGTAATACAAATATCAGTAACAGATGAAGTGATATTGCTAATTGACTATAGGGTTTTGGGATAGCGTGGTCGAGAGGCTAAGTGCGCTTGAACTTGGCTTGTCTTGGCTACCTAGAAGGGGGCTCGAGGTTCGACACCCGACTCGGGCAGAGTTGTGTGTACTGAGCGCCTAAAGGCAGCACGGAAAACCAACTCCTAGATACCCCCTCCCCCCCCCCCCACTGGTCCACAAATGAGATTGGACCAAAGCGCTCTGAGCATGCTATAAGCATGAAAGTAGCGCTATATAAAAGCTATAATAATAATAATAATAATATAAACTGAAATAAGGGGCACGACTGATCATTGAGAAAATAAACAAGTCTTTAAACTCTATGAACTGGGAGTGTTGTTTCCTAAGACACGATAAATTCTAGTGTCGTCATCCCAATAATTAATTAGAACATCACAGCCCATAAACCTCTGACGTCATGGCTATGTCTTTAAAAGGGAACAAATGGAATAGTAAGAATTTTAATTCTGATCTCTCAAATACAATGTCAAAACATTCTCAGAGAAATTTATAACATCTTTTATTCCAGAATGTTTACGAGAGAGAAAGAGAGAGAGAGAGAGAGAGGGGGGGGGGGGAGAGAGAATGTGTGTGAGATACATTATTTCGAAGGGAGGTAACTAGGTCCAGGAGACTTGCAGTTGTTTTAAGATGAGGTTTCAAGGGAGTTAAGTCTATCTGTAAATATTTCCCCAAAGACCCCGCCTCGAACACACTAAGCTAAACTCTACTAGTGAGTTGTTTCAATCAAGGTCAGCCGTAACTCGTTGTATGGCTTAAGTGGGTGTGAAGTTCAACAATAGCGAATCGATAGCGTAAGTCTTATGTTAAACACAATGGAGCTTGAAAGAGTTAACAAGAGTAGTTTGTGATTCTTTAATGTAATTATACCACTGAAATAAGCAAATAAGCGAAATATTTTTTTTAAATACCAAAAAAGAAAAAAAAAGCTTTTAAAAGATTAAGAACCGCACCATTACTGCCATTATGACCCGAGAAAGGGACGTGGAAGAAATAAACGTGGTCAAGAATTGTGTCAGTCAGTCAGACAGAGTGAGCTGACAGAGTGAGCTGATAGAAGCCTTTTAAAAATGAAATATTGAAGCATAAAGGTTTGCTTCCAGAAGCTTAAAGAATACGTTCCACCTGATCTAAGCATGCTACAAAATAGTGTGCGATCTGTTTTTAAATATCGCTTTTAGTTTTTGAGATCTGAACGTCTCAGACGGACAGATAGACCACACAAAATTTATAGAGTCATCACTTTCGTGGGCCACCAAATATCTATATTTATGAATTCCATTCATTAGGCATATCAAAAGAATTCTCCAAGTATGTCTACATTGGGGAACGTAGGTATAACAATAGCAATACATTTATATGAGGCCAGATTGCTTATTGAAGGATATGGATTATTTCTTTCTTTCATCTTGACACAGGATATCATTTTCAATCTGTGCTTTGTTTTGAAGCAGTTTCAATTAGCTGCATTGTTTTATTTTAACGACAGCTAGACTTTTGATGTGGTATAGTTTTCAGACGGTGTTTGGTATACTGTACATGTAAACACAGGTCAGATGTTGTTTTACTCACAAATCTTCTGGTTAAAGTTTACCCAACTATTTCATGTTTAGACTTCCTCAAGGCGGGTGGCTGAGTGGTAAAGCGCTTGGCTTCTGAACAGAGGTCCCGGGTTGGAATCTTGAAGACTGGGACTTTTAATTTCTGGATCTTCGGTCGCCTCTGAGTCTATGCCGAGACCATACGTTGTAGAAAGCCTGTTACGCGCTCTTGGCAAGATGGCTGCTCCCTGTTTACTGTAATCAGAGATGAGTTAAATTTTTCGTTTTGTTGTATTAAATCAAACCAAATTCATTAAAAAAGCTATTTAACTAATAAACTAATATCTTTAAATTATATATTTAACTTAATTCAGCATTTTTTCCACTAATTAATTCAAATTAACAATTCTTAGCTTAGGACTATTTTGTCTCACTAATCCTTATAATTTATTAGATCTAGTCTATATTTATTATTATATCCTTAGATTTTAGATCTAGTCTGTCTAAGTCTAGTGTTAGACTTAGACTTTAATTAAGGCTTTAGATCTACTAATCATCTACTAATACTACTAATAATAACTAATAGTAATATTCTATGTAGTTAGTTATACACGTAAATATATTGATCTAGAATTAGATCTAGTCTAGGTCCACATTTTGAATTTAATAAACCATTTGATTTGATTTAATTGTCATTGTAAACTAGCTTTCACTTTAGATTTAGACTTAACTTAGGCATTGTAAACCTTAAACTAGATTTAGACTAGACTCCTTTAAAAACTAAAATCAAGAACAGTCATCATGAAATTGCTCTGGCTATTTATCCTAATAATCACCAAATGCACACTAGCTGAACACAGAACTAGATCTACCTTTGTCAACACTAAACTTAAAAAGGAAACAACAGTCATAATCAATCATCACACTTTAGAACAATGCAACTTCAAAAATAACCTAACATACACATCTATAACATTAAAGAAGATTACCCATCACAAATGGAAGTTCTCAATCAGACACAGCAGAAATAAATACCTATCACTGTTAATATTAATGGCAGGAGATGTAGAGTCAAATCCAGGGCCTAGATCTAAAGATAGATGCAACATCTGCAAAAAAATATGCACCCTGAAACAGAAAGCCATTCAATGTGACACCTGCGATGAATGGTACCATGCATCATGTCTCCATATGAATACACCTGTGTATTATGCCTTAGGCAACAAAGACGCATCATGGCACTGTGTACCGTGTGGGTTACCTCAGTTTACATCAGGACTGTTTGATTCCTTTGATGCAGACACTTCTAACCCATACAACATCCTAAACACCATCCCGAACCAAACTCACCAACCACTAGCCAGATCCACTCCTGTTAAACCTAAATCTACTAAAATTAATACAACAGCCTCACTAAACAAACCTACTAAAGAAGTAATACCAAAATACCTTAAAACTTTAGTTATAAATTTTCAAAGCATTAGGAACAAAACAGCAGACTTAGAAATTTTATTAGAATGTGAGAAACCAGACATAATTGCAGGAACAGAAACTTGGCTGCATCCTGAAATTTATAATGCAGAAATTTTCAATAGTGATTATGAAATTTTTAGAAAAGATAGGGCTGATAATCATGGAGGAGTTCTTTTAGCAATAAAAAACACTCTTATAGCAGAAGAAATTACCTTACCTAACTCAAAAAATGTAGAATCAACATTTTGTAAAATTAATACCACCTCAACATCCCTAATAATAGGCAGCATTTACAGACCACCAAATTCTAGTTTAGAATACATGCAGGAACTATGTAATCAGATTACTACACTTAAAGAGACAAATAAAAATGCAGTTTTTTGGATTATGGGTGATTTCAACCTACCTGATATAAATTGGAAAACACTAACCATAGATAAACACCAAAACCTTAAGGACATAAATGAGCTTTTCATAGAAACTTTACACAACCTAAGTTTAGATCAAATCATTAAAAAGCCAACTAGATTAAACAACACATTAGATCTCTTCTTAACCAACAGACCTGGATTAGTAGTTGATTATGAAATTATCCCTGGTCTATCAGACCATGAGATCATAAAAATACACAGTCAGATAAAAGCAGTAGCCAATACAAAACCCAAAAGAAAAATCTTACTCTGGAATAAATGTAACCTAACACAACTACACCAAGCTGCACTAAACTTTCAACAAACATTCTTATTAGAAAAAGACATTAACCAACCAGTCGATGACCTCTGGAATTTCATTAAAAACCATCTTAAAAGCATAATAGAAAATCATATACCAACTAAATACACATCAAACAAAATAAATAAATGCTGGTTTAATAATAGACTAAAGAAGCTTTGTAAACAGAAGGAAAACCTCTATAGAAAATTTAAAGAAACTAATGCAGAAAGAGTTTACAAAAAGTATATAAAAATTAAACACTTAACCCAAAAAGTAAGCAGACAGTTGCAGAGTGAATACATAAACAATGTAATATCTAAAGATAAAAACAAAAACCTATGGTCATACATTAAGTCTAAGAAAATGGAAACAACAGGCGTAGCGCCATTAAAAGATGAACATAACATAATACATAATGATAATGAAACTAAAGCAAACATTCTAAACAAATACTTTGCATCAGCATTCTCAACCCCAGGAGACAAAGACATATTACTGAATTTGAACCAAGTAGACAACATAGAAGATATAGTAGTACAAGAAAATGGAATTCAAAAACTATTAGCCAACACCAAACCAAATAAAGCTTCTGGACCTGATGGTATTCCAGCTAGATTACTCAAAGAACTAAGTAATGAGCTAGCCCCAGTGTTCAAAATACTCTTTCAGGCTTCACTTAACCAGGGCAGAGTACCAAAGGACTGGAAAGAAGCTAATGTCACCCCCCTATTTAAAAAAGGAGAAAAATCTGACCCAGGGAACTACAGACCAGTATCACTTACCAGCATCACATGTAAAATCCTAGAACACATAATATGTAGCAACATCATAAACCACTTAGACAAACATAATGTCCTCACACCATACCAACATGGCTTTAGGAAATATAGATCATGTGAAACACAACTAATAGGACTAATTGATGATTTTTCAAAAGGTTTAGATAATAGTGAACAAATAGATGCTATCTTACTAGATTTTTCTAAGGCTTTTAACAAAGTTCACCACCATAGTTTGCTTAAAAAATTAAAATATTTCGGCATTAATGGTCCACTGCATCAGTGGATTAAAGACTTTCTGATAGGGAGAGAACAAACTGTAATAATAAATGGCTCTAAATCAACACCGATAACAGTAAACTCAGGTGTACCTCAAGGTACAGTCTTGGGTCCACTACTATTTTTAATTTACATAAATGATTTACCAAATTGCATTAGTTCAGGAACAAAAGTCAGATTATTTGCAGACGATTGCATAATATATAGAACAATAAAAACAACACAAGACACAGATATTTTACAAAGAGAATTAGATGAATTACAGAAATGGGAATCAAATTGGAGCATGTCTTTCCACCCAGAAAAATGTCAGTTGTTAAGAGTAACAAAAAAACTAAAACAAATTAATTCCACTTATCTTATTCATGGCAAACCAGTATCACAGACTAAAAACGCAAAATACCTAGGTGTTATAATAAATGAAAAACTATCATGGAATCCACATATTGATGAAACTACAAAAAAATCAAACAAAGCATTAGGATTTATTAAAAGAAATTTCTATAAATCAAATAAGAACATAAAACTAAAATGTTACTTAACCTTGGTTAGGCCAATAATAGAATATGCATCCTCCGTTTGGGACCCCTCAACTCAAGAAAACATTAAGAAACTGGAACAGACACAAAATAGAGCAGTGAGATTCATAACAAACGAATATTCACATTTGACTAGAGTAACACCTTTAGTAAAATCACTAAATTTAGAAAGCCTTCAGGACAGAAGGCTCAAAAGTAAAGTAGCAATCATACATAAAACACTGAACCATAATCTTCAAATACAAAAACAAAATTTAATAAAATACTCTGAAAGACACAAAGATAAAGGCACATTCCTCGTCCCATATGCTAGGACAAATTTGTACAAATACTCCTTCTTCCCTAGTGCTATTAGAGCATGGAATGGGTTGCCTGAGCTAGCCAGGAAAACCAGTGACTTGGCAGAATTTAAGTCATTGGTTAATATGCATGACTAAATGCATGACGCGTAGGACGTAATCATCTTCTTTTTTGAAGTAACGTCTGTATTATATGAGATAAGATAAGAACACAGATTTGCAACGTCACAAACTGTGGGCAGTTTAGACCAATAGCTCGTTGCCACGTCGTACAGACCTGAAAAAAAAAAGTGGCATCGTCTTCCTTCGATGATGTCTCGAAGCTCCATGGATCAAACCCCAATATTTGTTAAGGAATTGGTTGTGTGGATTGGCCAGTGTGGCCTGAGGGGTCCACTTGTGAACATCTTGCTTTTTAAAAAAGAAAAAAAATTTTTAGGAGTTCAATGTTTGGATACAAACAAGCACAACATCCATTCCTTGCAGCCAGTCCTCTGGGTGATATGGTGCTATGGTGCTATGGTGCTATGGTGTTATGGTAATATGGTGCTATGGTGTTATGTTGTTATGGTGTTATGTTGTTATGGTGTTATGTTGTTATGTTGTTATGTCGATAAGGCGTTATGGTGTTATGGTGATATGTTTTTATGGTGTTATGGTGCAATGGCGATAAGGCGTTATATTATTATGGTGATATTGTGTTATGTTGTTATTGCGATAAGGTGTTATGTTTTTTTATGTTGATATGGCGTTATGGTGATATGGTATTGTGATGCTTGTGATTAGGTGATGAAGCCCATGTAAACAGTTTCCCTCAAAGTTGACAAATTCTGGCTGGTTATACATTCTTGTGAACCTGAATTTAGCTAATTAACCAGCCGGGCTAGGAAGTATTAAGCTTTTAACAAAATTTTGCAGAATCTTAGATCTTTATAGATAAGTGATTTATTTTATCAAAGTGCGTTTTTTTTTTCACTGACCCCTATATTTGGTTGTTTTATTTTGAGGGGAAAGATGCAGGGGAAGTAACTCTGTTTGTTTACTAGATAACAGATTAACTCTCTACCGCCGGGTGGATAAACGATCTCGAAATGATAAGAGTTATCCCGGCTAATTTTGGGGTGTTTTTTTCCCTGGACGGGCCGCGACTACGGCATGGATGTGACACAAATCCGTGCTTATGTCCCACGTGTTTGTCGCCAAGTAATGGGTGTCAACACACTGTGGGAGATAAATGATTGTGGGCTTTTTAAAAAAAAAAACTTTTTGACTAAGATAACTGGGAACTTCATTTCTAAGGTGAGAGGTGACACCGCGGACCTGTTTAGCCTCATTCCCTCTTTCCGTAGTAGCATCGTGGTCACAACTGCATTACTTATGTGACATGATCTGACAGGCAGATGGGACTAATTACTGTTTGATTTCTGAACTCTGTATACACAGTGGGTAGACACACCCAAATATACCAGGTGACCTTCTGACCCTTGCAGAAGTTGTGTTTTACTGTAGTCTGATAGTGTAATGGTGGTATATAATGTAAAGTTCACCTTTCAGAGAGATCTTTCGATCTATAAGGCAGAAGATGTAAAGGGTGTGATGGAGCCAGCACAACTACCAACTGCCTTTTCTTTTCCGTAACTATTGCCAGATCCTCATTTTACTGTAGTCTGATAGTGTATATGGCATTTTACGTCTCGAGAGACGATCTTTTCCCTTTGCAACGTCTTGTGTGACTAAAGAGGCCAATCCTTGATAAACAGCTGCGATCGCAGGCTGGGCGTATGTGATCACCAGGCGCCGTTGCATTTTCACCCTTCCTTCTGCTTCTGTTGTGTATGACATCTGCAATCCGTGACCCTTCCTTTATGCTCTCTCTCCATGTGGATCTATCCAGTGCCACCTCTTCCCAGCTGTTAGTGTCGATTTTGAAGAGCTTCATGTCGCGTTTGCATACATCCGTTTAACGTAAAAGTGGGCGACCAGCGGCTCTCCTGCCTTTTATTAGATCGCCATACAGAATGCCCTGTGGAAGTCAACCTACTGGCATTATACGAACGTCTCCCAAGCCAGCCAAGGCGTCTGCTGCTGATAACAGAGCGGATGTCCTGGCACCCTGCTCTTCGTAGCACTTCCTCATTGGATATATCTCTTATATATAAAGTAAAGTTGCTCTTTCAGATTTGCGATGTATGTGTCAGAAGATATAAAGCTCATCTGTGAACGATTAAAAAGGGTGTGATGGAGCCAGCACAACTACCAACCTCCTTAACTTTCCGTAATTAATGCCAGGTCCTCATTAGAGTTGGGTGGATTCAGGGGCGTTCTAAAAATCTTGAAGTTCAAAATCACCGAAATTCGAACTCGACACCCTTCGGTTCGGAAGTCAAGCGCGTTATCACTCGGCCATCACACCACGAGGGAAAGTCAGCATGAGCTACTTTTTTTTAAAGTTTGATTAGGCTTTAACTCTGGAAAATCAGCTACCATCATTACCATCGCAATACCACTATCTCATAGTAAGTAAGTAAAGTTAAGAGAAATTATCTCCTAACGCAAGAGAAACTAAAAGTGAAATAGGAACAAAACATGAATACCTAAACTTCATGATTAAGTCACCATGGAAGTTAACTAAATAATTCTTGTTACATCAGCCGAAGGGATAGTGACAACTGACCTTCCAGACACATTCGAGGCCCTAAACATTCTGTGAAGGTTATTGTTACCAGTCAGTGGACAGTACTACTGCAGACCTGCCACATCACCAGAAAAAATTTCTCAGTGTCAAAAGGAATGGGCAATGAATATTGTTTCCTTCTAACGAAGCTCGACGCTGGCAGAATGAAAATTAGTTCATTAAAAAAAAATAATAATGCCAGTCTAATCTAATCTCTATCTAATCTCTAATCTAATCTATCGTCTAATCTCTGTTATCCATTACAAGCCATAACTAAAGAAAATTAAATATACGTTCAAACAATTTCCACTCAAACATTACATGTACAATGTTTATATCAGATTGTATTTAATGATTTGGTCAACTGGGGAACAATGGATTGTGTTATTTGTTTATCTTTCAAAGAGTATATGGTTTAGTAGCATTGTTGTCCTTTTTTTGGTGATGTAATCTCTGTTTGTGATGTAATGTGTGTTTGTGATGTAATCTTATTTGTGATGTACTCTGAGTTTACAGTGAAATTTAATTTATCGTCTAAGACAGTACCAAAGAACTCAAAAAGTTTTGACCGGTTCTATGTTTTCTCCAGCGACAGAAACAATTGTCATTTTGCTTTTACACCCTACGAAAGTCGTTTGTCGTTTCTTTGTTCTTGTTGTTTTATATTAAAAACTAAAGAAATACAAAACTACACTACCTACACAGGGCCTCCAGTCCCGCGGGTACCCTCGTAATGGGACTCTCTAAAAACGTGTCTGTAAGTCTAAATTTGTTCCGACGACAAACGTTTTCATTCGAGAGTTCCCCACGAAAACCAATAAACGAACCCAACCCTAATGGACAGTGACTGTCTTTGGTCCCTGTTGGCCGATTGACAAGGTCTAACGTACTAATCTTTCGTCATGCTAATGACCGCCAGCCGAAATCGAGAGAAGATGATCCGTTTTTTTATGGATGTTGGAGTGCCCACTGTGGAGCACTTGGAAACATTTCTCTGCTGTTAAAAAGTGTTTCCTCACCGAGGCCCGAAATAAACGTACGTTATTTTGCGAAAGGTTTGGTATTGGTTACAGAACTTAGTTTGAATGGTTGGCTACAAGGATTGTCTATCTTGTCCGTTGTATTTTTATGTTACCTAGGGCCTAGTTATCGGTCCTTCTACACAATTCACTTCCTGACTTGTTGCAGACTTTTTTTTTTTCAGAAATGAAAAGTATTACACATCGTAGTTCAGCGGGGGAGGACTGTGTTGGGGGGCTCAAACTGGGCAGCGTCGTGACGACGGTCCGAGGAGTGGTCCACGCGGCCAGCCATTACTGGATGTACAGTACGTTTACTATTGAATGGTTCTTACTTTGTAGACATTTCCTAGATGTAAGTTTTTGGTCATACATAAGCCTAATTCGTGTATTTGATATTCTGCATAGTTATGTTTGGTTAGGAGGTTTCATTTTAAAATATCAAAGAGTTGAAGCTTTTAACAAAACATTAAATATCTAATCAGGATCTAGGGTAACGGTTGCGGCCGGTAGGTAAAAGCTAGTTATTCTTCTATATAGCTTCTATGAAATAAATAATGCGTGCAAGGGTTTCTTGCTACAACAGTCGAATCTCAAAGGAGCCATGCTGTACGTATGACATAAATACCTTCGGTTTGTGACTGCGAAGTTCCCCCCTTTCCCCCCCCCCCCTCTCCTATCTAGGCCCTCTTGTTAGATTGTAATATTGTTACAATTTTTATGCCCCCTTATAAAGGTATGCCCAGGTGAGAAAATGATGATAAATGACACGTGTTTACTGCGCAAAACACAAGAGGCCCTTGACTTCAATATCAGCTCCTGCCTGGTATCACTGCTACGTATCACTGTCTAGCTGTTTGATCCGATTACGTCACCCTGCAACCAAATATTTACTTTAGCGCCTTTTTTTTTTATAGGGGCAGGAAGTGGCTTTTTTTTTTTTAAATAACGTCTATAGCAGTCACTGTATATGGTTAATTTTTAAAACTATCTATGTACACACTACACAACCAATCTAAAAACAATCTGTTTACACAACTAATTGGAAAATAATCTATTGGAAAATAATCTATATACAAAACAAATATAAAACAAATTTATTTACACAGCTAATATGAAAACAATGTATGTACGCAACAAATTTGAAAACAATTTATGCGCCCGTTGTTTTCACCTCTCAGGGCGGCATGTTCACGTATTCGCCCCAATGTTCCGAAGAATATTTCTGGTCTGACCTTGAACACCGCACAAGGAGTTTGTCAAAGTCAGGAGCTCAAAGGATCTCGCTATCACCGAGTGCCACTCCAGCGACCCGCTCCTGACTTGACTTTTTATGACCAGTGAGTGGCGCAGCGATAGAGTACCTGATGAAAGAACAAAAAGGGGTGGTGAACGTTTGAAAAAAAACAAAGAGACCGGGGGGGGGGGAGGAAAGAGATGGGTGGGCCTATTAAGCGCCCTTCGCGCCAACCCTGGAGGGGTAACACAGGGGCCAATTACAGGACTTGATTTTCGTTGTATGTGTTTGTGATTTCTTAAACTTGTCTAAGTACTTTCATTGGTGTGATATTTCTCTTTCTCTCTCTCTTTCTTCATACACAAGCACACACATTCTAATATATTTCATTAGCTGTTGTTGCCCTCTCTTTTATTGACGAATGATTGACTAACTAAAAAAGAAATTAAATACTCTTTGTTTACTGCCCAAACACACACGTCTGTAATGAATAATTAAAATATTGCACGCTTTGTGAGGCTTTCAATGATAATAATAAGGCTTGTCTTCGAGTCCGAAGATTAGTGAGGAATGCAGCATTTTTTTTTACCGTGGCTGCGCAGTCCCAGCTGTGACCTACACATTTTGCCACATCCATGGCAAGCATATCCATTGACCGCAGGCTTTCAATAGACCACAACTAATTGGTGTGTGAACATTTTATTAACGCCTGGCGTTTTCAACATTATTTATCATATCATAACAGTAAGGAATTAAAAATCTTTATTTTTAAGTAGGCTTTTGTGTTATTATAAAAATGGTTTTATTGTTTGTGCATACAATATGCATACTTGCTTTCAAAATCAAAAGTTAACACTTCTAGAAGACCCAAAAAATAATTTCAGTACGATAAAGACTTCAGTGAAATAAAAAAAGGGATATACAAGAGTAACAGTCTTATTATTTTGTGAGTCACGAGAGAGTTGCTGAAGTTGTATCAATTAATTTGGATCAGTCTTGTAATTAAATTTGTAACAGTTCTAGACGTAATCATCTTCTTTTTTGAAGTAACGTCTGTATTATATAAGATAAGATATAAGAAATCTGTGCGATTAGAAATATTTGGCCAATTGATTTTGTCTAGCGCAATTTCATATGTTTGTAGATTTCTCAATGCGCTATGATCCTAGCACTATGTCTGGACCAGTTGGGAACAGAAAGGGAGGAAGGGGGCACATCTGGGTTAATTTGTGGACACAACATTAGTATAAAGGTCACTAATTCAACTTATACCACCAGATCTGCCAAGTACAGTTTTTTCCCTTGTTCGATACCAAACCAAATAATTAATTACCAATAGTTAACTAAGTGTTTTTTTTTTGTTTTTTTTTAATATTTGATTCTTGTTTTGTCAGTTCGAAGAAATATTTGAGCAAAATTTCAACTGGATCGGAGTTTGGGTGTGGGAGAAATAACGTGTGCCAACATTTGACCAGACAGACAGAAAGTGTGAGTTGAAAAAAGCTTTGTAAAAAAAAAAAAAGATGAAGAAACTGAAGGGGAGAGAAGCCACACACAAATATGATGTTTAATTGTCTACCTTTCACTAAATCACATCACTACATGTAATCTCTTTACACGCCCTACATTGTAACTTTCCCCCTTGCGCACCCCAAAGACACAGAACACTTTACAATTCAAATTCTGTTGTAAACCAAGTAGTGTTAAAACACCAAACGCTGGACCAATGGTTCCGTCTCGTTGACTGGTCTCTCTTTATCTGATTTAAATGGTAATGAGGTCCGGCTTGGGGGGGGGTGAAATGGTAATGGTCAATCATTGTCCGGTCATATCTGTGTCCACTTCTATTATCGTTCTTGTACTCCCAAGATGAGTTCCGACCATTCCCTTGACCGAGCAGTCACGTGACTCACTTAATGCGTTGATCATGTCCTGGGAGCCTTCTTTACCTTGATATTAACTTCTGTTACTTTGATTTATGCCATATAAATGAGCGTCATAAGAAAAGTCTAGAATTTTTTATTTTTTTTTACAGTAACCGAACCTGAGTAGACCAGCCGTATTCTGTAACCTCTGTCTGGAATAGACACTTTACTTTTCCTGTTTATAACATAAGCCAATCCATAACACAAGCCAATGATATGCTAACTTTTTCCTGTCTATAAAATAAGCCTCGGATAGGAAAACTTTACGGTAGACTTTACCCCTAAGTTATGTCTATTACGTAAATCGGATTGGTCAACTTTATCCTGTCTTAACTCTTTCTCTCCGTAATTATTTACCACATTCTGGTGGAATCAACGCTGGTACCGTCAGTTAGGAGAGAAAGAGTTAACATAAATGTCGGATAGTGAAAAATTTACGATTGTCCAAAACTTTAACCTGTTTATAACATAAACCTCGGATCGGACAACTTTAACCTGTTTATAACATAAACCTCGGATCGGACAACTTTAACCTGTTTATAACATAAACCTCGGATCGGACAACTTTAACCTGTTTATAACATAAACCTCGGATCGGACAACTTTAACCTGTTTATAACATAAACCTCGGATCGGACAACTTTAACCTTTAACACTGACAATGGATTCACCGACAAATCACTGACAATTGAGTTACTAACAAGGGATTCACCGACTAATCACTGACAATCGGGTCACTGACAATGAATTTACCGACGAATCACTGACAATTGGGTCACTGACAATGCATTCCCCGAAATGGTTTATTATCTAATTGTTTTTGCAGGCATCTTTGTGTCTGTACTAGTTATACGGAGGCGCTTCACTTCCTAGCGACCAAAAAAAAAAACTAAATTTCTAATTCATCTTTCTGACAAGTCTTCTTCACTTGGACTGGACTGAATCTCAACACCATTCTATCGCCTTCTTGAAACTGAACTGCTCAGAAAATAATCATTAGAATTTCTTTTCAAACCCGCGAGGCTGTCCATCTCGCAGGCGCCTTGCTGGTCAGGGGCGCAGACTATCAATGCAGTGGGGCATGGGCGCTCATGCCCGGTCTTCGTTTATGACCAGCGCTCACCTTTTCGGCTTTTGATCTGCACGTGCGGGCATGTCCAGGGAATGTCCAAGGAAACTGATGGCTTGTCTTAATTGAATTCCCCCCTCTTCTTCTCCTCTCTCTTGGTCAGAAACGGAAAGGGAGGCTGGGGGGGGGGGGAGTGGAGATCACGAGATTTGCGGTTGGTTGAGAAAGTGTTATTGCCAGACATTTTGTCTTCTTCTTTTTAAGTTTCAATGGCGGTAGAAAGATGAGTTTTGGGGGGGGGGGGGAAGTGGAGGACTGCGCATGTCTAATTTGTGTGATGAGTGCTAGCGAGCGACACGTTCTCCAGGAATGCTGGGAATTGTGTGAAATGGCGGCGCAAGACAAAGAGAATTGAGATGTCCGAGCCATTAGAATATTTAGAGCTTTGCCTAAAAAGGGGCGAAATAATCATGTGCGTGTCTATGTGCTCGAAACATTAACGACTGTCGACAAAAATTATTTTCCGTCCTTTTTTTCCCCCTAGATTCACCATGGTATTTTCTTTTCTTAATTCATTAAGTCCGGGATTTGATAAATGGGGTTTCTATTCATCCGACTCTGAACTAAATAGCTAGTCCTCTCTAAAAAAAAAAAAAAAAAAAACAAGTTTTGTAATTTGATAGAATGTCTTAATTATGTATGAACAGGGAAACTTATAAAACTTGTTAAATCTAAAGCACAAATAAAATCCTCTTCATCTCATTATCTCAAACATACGACAACATTCCCTATATTACTGACCGCCGAAAGACTCGGAGAACTCTTGCAAAGGTCAATGGATACACATTAAAGAAAACCCTTACCGAAGACAGACGCAGATGGCAAAAAGAGAACTTACAGACCCCCCCACACCCGTAAAACAAACAGCTTTGTCAGCTTTGGGTCAAAATATGCAACTTGGTCTGTGTAGTCGTGTGAGATGCTGCTCTCATACTAAATGTATATATTGTTCGTCCATCGTGGTTCGATGATGACCACTTTGTCATCCAGGGGGGTTGAGGGCTTTGCGCTGGGGTTTTATGCCTCCTCGTGTGGCTGGTGAGACCTATGTGTGCCCGGAATGTTCGGCCACAGACTGGGCAGGTTATTCCAGCTGGAACTAGTGTCGTTTGCCTTGCTTTTCTTCTCTGGCGTTTTTCTTCTGCCAGCGTTGTTCCTTTTTCGTCATCAGCCTGTGCGCCAGTTTTCACAGCGCGACGCCATGATGCTCTGTCATGTTCCTCTGTCTCCCAGGTGGCTGGGTCTATGCTGAACGCCTTCAGAGAAGCTTTGAAGGTGTCCCTGAAGCGCTTTCTTTGACCACCTTGCGAGCGCTTTCCTTCGCTTAGTTGGCCATACAAGAGTCGTTTAGGGATGCGGTGGTCTTCTATGGACTCGAAGACAATCGCTCATCATCAAATCATTGTCTGAAAAATACCATTAAAATTAAATAGCTCAATTTAAAATGTTGTCATCTTTTGGCGATGTTGCTTCGAGTGTTTTACTTTGTCCTAGCACAGCGGTTCTCAAACTTTTAAGCTCGGCGACCCCTTTTAAAAACCCCCACTCTGCCGCGACCCCCCCCCCCCACACACACACAGCAATAGAAGAATAAATAACTATCCATATTTTCAATGGTCTCAGGCGACCCCTGACAAATCGTCAATCGACCCCCAAGGGGGTCGCGATCCACGGGTTGAGAACCCCTGTCCTAGAACTATACTCTTGCTATTTCTATAAGAACTTCTCAAAAACCTCATGATATGTTTGATGATAAACTAACTCCTGCCTCTTCCCCAGAGATCTCAGTTACAACAACATCCAGTATATCGGCAAGAAAACATTGAAGAGTTCCACTTTGCTGAAAAACCTGTAAGTACAGACTTGTGTATCTGTGTGGCTATCTCTACTAATTAATACATTATATAAAATACTACAATGACTAAAGATATACTTGGCCAAAAGATCGCCAGAGCAGGGCACACGTCACCCGAGTACCCCAAGACACACGACCACTAACAGAAAAAAATACAATTTACAAACACAAGTCCAGTGGTCAAGCTGGTAACTCAGGAGCAAGTGGCAACTAAACACGGGCTACATGCCCTTATATGAAGTACTAAAGGGGAATCACTCATATAATCAAAATTACTAAAATAAAAGTTATTTCCCCATTATTTCACAGCAGGGAAGAATGCAATAATGGCAGTTCCTGGAAAGGGGCTCAGACAAAACAAACCTCGTAAAGAAAATTTGACTGGATTGCTTGAGAATGAAATGCCGTCAGCAAAGAAAATGTAGAACTGTTCAGTGTAGCGTTGTGTTCTACATGGCTCCCGGGTAGATTGTAGGCTAAATCTTTCTGTAGTTCAAAGTTCGATTTAAATTGAAGTCAGACTAAACAGTGGTTCAACCAACCAAACAACAACACTTGAGGCTGGGTTCTGATCACTGTTTCGTCTTAGGACTCGAGAAATATCCTGGCATTTATAATTTGTGACAATCGGGGATTCTCCTTCTGGTTTATCCAAACTGACGTATCGTATTTTTTTTTCTAGATCTAAAGACCTATTTTACTATTATTGGAATTTTATCAAGTTTAGTAGATCTATAGATTCGCTAAACCAAACCCATTTTCGAGGGGTATGACATGGTAATAATTGCCTTTTTAAAAAAAAATAAATTTGATTTGCATTTGTGATGTAGAGAAAAATAATTACTCTATAAGTAATTTAAAGATTTTTTTTCTTTAAAAAAAAGTTTCAATTTTTTAAATTTTTGGCGTAATACAAAGTTTATATCATTTGTCTTTTTTTGTTTTTAATCAAAATTGTTATGTAAATCCTTCACATAAATTACACAAACAAACAAAAAATGTATAAAGATGTCTAGCGTGCCATAAGGTGACCATCCTTAAGCAGACGAGAAGCTTTCCTGGTGAATTTTATTGTTGGAGAGGAAGTAGCTGACGTCTAAGGGTAGATAATCTACTTCACCAATGTATCTTAGCTGTGTCAGGGACTGTATTTACCGTGCTGGAAGTTGTGTCCCTTTGCGCCGCCCTACTAAACCAACGCCATAAATTAGTCGGCACCTACCGTTGGCGCGGTTACAACGCCACAAAGCCTTGTACTGGGGCGCTCGACGATGTATGGGGTCTAACCTTTTACCAAGGCCTTTACAACACGGCAGACTCAGCCCTGTATGTTGTTTTCTAATTTAGTGGCCCGTGGAAGCAATAAACTTCTTTAGATGAGACGTGGCCACTGGACGACCGTGTGATTCTTATCTCTCCTGAGCCGGTTCTAAGTCGCTGCTTAGCCCTGCAAGAATCACATTTATGACGTGGAAGGTGGGGGGGGGGGTCATGTTTGCTTTATGGAACTATGTAGGTACTAACAACGAGTGTGTGTTTGCTTGGACACATGTGTGTGTGTGTATGTTCTTGAAGTCTAACCTCATCACGTACTTACATAAGTGGCCACCACCTGAGTCGAAATACTTGGAGATCGGGAGAGTTAAACTACCAAAAACTTACCTCGTCTAACAAACAGTGGCGGCTCGTTGGGGGAAGGGGGGCTAATTTTGAAGTGGCAGTACAGGTGGTCTGCCAATGTCACATAGAGCGAGAATGTCACTTTGATCGACGTATTTGTGCCTCTCATGAATGTGAAGCATGTTTGAGAAAGAAAACTCCGGAACTCGGGGGCAGTGATAAATCGAACTTTTAATTTTTGTCAGAACACATTGTGTATTATACACAAGCACAACCCCAATTGCAATGATTCATAGCGAGACCAATCGTAGGCCTAAACACAGACCAGTGACGTGGAAACCTGTGGTCAGTGGATACCAATAGCTCGTTGCCAAAACATAGGTCTGTGCTCAGGCCAGTGGCGTAGCTAGGAATTCGCCATTATTTGGGGGCCCGGGGGCTTGACCTCTTTGGGGGCCCCTGCATATTGCGTAAAAAATAATATTTAATGTCAAAAACATTTTTGAACACTCATTGGCCTTCTAGTGGGGGCCTGGGGGAATTTTCAAATTCTCCCCTCCCTGTTTAAACTTTTTACCAGACAGACAGACAAACATAGTGAGTTGATATAAGGTTTAAAAAAACAGATGGCTTGATGAGTTAAAGTAATTTACCAAAGTCCAAATTGTTTGACCTTCATGGCCAGATAAAAAGTACATAATTAGGTCATGACCTAATCAGTTCAAACTAACATGAAACAGTTTTTCTTTTATTTCTATTTCAATACATATCGACGCTCTAGTCATCGTGCTAGCACCATAATCATTTCGTACACATGGGTCTCAAATTTAAACATTTAGGAGAGTAGTATGTCTCTAACTTAAATTTTTTGTTTGGCTAAGGTCCAGTGTCTTTAGGAGTTTTCAGCCAATCATTTCCTTGTACGACTTTTCTTTTAAACGACCACTTGTCAGTAGACTATTACTAGTTAAATACTATTTGGAGTTCCTTTAAGAAATAGACTTACTATTTGGAGCTCCCTTTAGAAGTAGACTTACAATTTGGACTTTTTCTAGGAAATTGCTATTTGGAGTTGCTTTAAGAAATAGACTTACTATGTGGAGTTCACTTTAGAAATTGACTTACTATTTGGACTTTGGAGTTACTTTAAAAAACTGACTTACTATTTGGAGTTTCTATAGACAATAAATTGCTATTTGGAGTTCCCTTAAGAAATTGACTTACTATTTGGAGTTCCTTTAAGAAATAGACTTACTATTTGGAGTTCCTTTAAGAAATGGACTTACTATTTGGAGTTCCCATTAGACAATGAGCTGCTATTTGTATTCTCTTTTAGCCACAGTGTCATTAGAGTAAGTTTTGTTTCACAGAACAAACTCTACGTGACAAAGCCTGCCTTGTCCCTCCTGTTAGTTTTGGGAAAAAGAAAAAAAAAGGAGGGAAAAGTGATCTCGTCTGCCCTGAGTTCGTGTCTGGACTTTCATTAACATGTAACACGTCACAGAGCTAGGCTAACTTCCTTTCTTTGATTTACTAATCTCAGTTTATGTACAACTGTTTTGGCCTGGCCAAATAAGGAAGCCAATTCACTCAGCACTATAGCCAGATTTTTTAGCATCTGTTAATCTAGAAAAGACGATGACAACATTTTATCTATAAAATCTATAATATGAAGCAGAAAGTAAGACCTCTTAAAGGAACCCTGCATTTGGAATTTCGATATCCTGACATGAGATAATGGCGTAATATTTAATATTTAACGTAAAAACTAATTTCGGACACTCATTTAAGGGCCCCTCTGAAGTGGAGGCCCGGGGGAATTTTCTAATTTGGAACCCCCCCCTCCCCCACCCTAGTTACGCCACTGCTTTATGTGGTACTTTCGGACAGAGGGGTAGGTGAAGAGACATCTCTCACTCCTGGGTAAAAGCGTTACCTTATGTCATGTGTCGTAAATGGCGTAGCTAGGGATTAGCCATCATTTGGGGGCCAGTGGGGCTTGCCCTCGTTAGGGGCCCCTACATTTTGACATTCGACATCATGACATGAGATAATGGCATAATATTTAATGTAAAAATAAAATTTCGAACACTCATTGGAGGGCAATTTTTTTCAATTCTCCCCGTCTCGCCACCATAGCCACGCCAATGAGTTCTACCCTACATGGACTCTCACTGAGGTACATCCAATACACCTCCGGAAATCATGTCAATAAAATAGCCTCCTCCCCTCTTTTGACTTCCAGAAAAAAAAATAATGCAACTAAAGAAAATACAACTTTAATTAGTCATAAGTATTTTTGTTCCATCGCGTGTCTGTGTGTGTGTGGATTGTTTAGAGTGGGCTGCCAGTGAGTCAATCACGCCAGTACATATTGGCCAGGTAAACGTCACATCTCGCGTCTTATCATGATTAGCAATCGGAACAACAACAATTAGGCAGAGAAATCAAGGCTGCTAATGGCGCCCTCTGTCTAAAAGCATGAGTGTGCTTTTGTTTATGTTTCACGCCATTATGTTGTTTCTCTGTCGCCCTCTTGCCCCACCCCCTTTCCGCCCTTTTTTCTCAAGACCTTTTTTTTTTTTGGCACCAACGTCTTGATGTCTGCGCAATACATATTTCTATATCTTCCCGAATTCAGTGATAATAGAAATACAAAGTCTCCGTATTGCAAAGACTCCCAATTTCAAATTACTTTGTCAAAAGTCTGAGACGTAGGCCTAATGGTATTCAAAAATTTTAAGTTGTCCTCCCTTCAGACGTTTTCACACCCCAAACACGCACACATCTGTGTCTGGCTGGACTAGAGTAACACCTTTGGTAAAATCACTAAATTTAGAAAGCCTTCAGGATAGAAGATTTAAAAGTAAAGTAGCAATTATGCATAAAACACTGAACCATAATCTTCAAATACAAAAAACAAAATCTAATAAAATACTCAGAAAGACACAAAGATAAAGGCACATTCCTCGTCCCATATGCTAGGACAAATTTGTACAAATGCTCCTTCTTCCCTAGTGCTATTAGAGCATGGAATGGGTTGCCTGAGCTAGCCAGGAAAACCAGTGACTTGGCAGAATTTAAGTCATTGGTTAACATGCATGACTGAATGCATTACGCCTAGGAAGTTTTCATCTTCTTTTTTGAAGTAACGTCTGTATTATATAAGATAAGATAAGGATTGTTGTAAGTTAATTTTAATATAAACATGGCGCTGCTGACGGCCGTTGACTTGTAGCACCAGACTGCTGGTAGACAACTAAACTGCTGGTAGGTGTAATTTATCTTTATTTGATAAAAATTGAAATAACTTGAGTAACTTCTTTTGTCAACAAAATTAAATATAACTTTTATTAATAAAATATAGACAAAATCAACTTGATATGAGGCAAGTAAATGTAGCAGACTGTAGTGATAATATAAATGGCATTGTCAACAAAATCTAACTCACAACGATAACATAAGCGTTCCGTCTCTGGTTTTGGAGTCGTCTCCCCTAACTAAGACCAAATGACGACTATGCTATCTATGTTGCATCATTCACAAAGATTCGCTAACCTCTTCCAACCGTCACCATAGAAACACACACACACGCTCCATAACACATGGGTCTCGGTAACAGTATTTGTCTTTACTGTACTAATACAATTGAGTCTCTTAAAGTCAGCTAAGATAACTTTTTCAAAGAAGGTTTTGGAGACAGAACTATGCTCTTATTCCCCAGACAGCCCTTCCTGATTTACAAAGGGAATAATGTATAATGATATAATAGAAGGATATAAAGTGCTTGGCTTCCGTACCGAGGGGTCCCGGGTTCGAATCCTGGTAAAAACTAGGATTTTTTTAAATATTGGGATCTTTAGGGCGCTTCAGAGTCCACTCAACTCTAATGGGGAAAAGCAAAAGCAGTCATTTATGACACCCTCGTTAATCGTGGGCCACAGAAACAGATGACATATAGTCGCAAAGTCTGAAAGGGGAACTTAAAAAAATACAACATTTGACTTGATTATCCGACACCTCATAAACTGACATACACAGTAATACGACGCAGCGCCAACGTAAATATATGTAATCAATATATACAGTAAAAGTCTTAGACTTTGCGATCTTTAGGGCAGATGATGTTAAGGTCAACTGAATGTATACAGTAGTACGGATATTTTTAAAATGTGCGTAGGTTTACAATTTGTAATTTAGTTGAGTACTTGAAAGCTGAAATTATGTTTTGTTTTTGGTCTTAAGATGAATAATTTTTCCATGTTCATCTATTGTTTATTTTATATTATTGAAAGTGTGAGTCCATGAGAAGATGGTATTGCACTGTAAATACAACTTTCTTGACATCTATGGTTTAAATTCTTTGAAGAACAGCTTCACTTTGGTCATTGGATGTTCTCGGTTCTCCGACACTGCCTTGGTCCCCTAAACGTCGGACTATCAAGATTCAATCTTATATTTATTTATTTATTTGTATGAAATATGGTGTATTGTAGCACTTGTGGGACCATATACCTGGACTATTGTGTGTGTGTGTGTGATTACCTGGAATATATCATGTGTGTGTTTCACTGACTGTATGTGTGGGATATATTATTTATGTGTTCCACTGACTGTGTATCTGGGATATATTTTGTGTGTGTGTGTCTGACTGTGTATGTGAGATATATTGTTTGTGTGAGTAGAAAGAACTCTTTAAAGGTGATATTTTCTTTTAGTTTATGTTACTAGTGTCCACCAATCGCTACTACCCCAATAGATCCCAATCAGCCAGGACAGTTGGACTTTTGGATATAGATATAGTCGAAGTGTAGACTCTAATAATTATTTTTCTGTGTTGTCACTATTCAGTCTATGGAATATTCAGCTGTTATATTTTTTAGTTGATACTGGATATTTCGATTGTCTGAACTGATTCTGTATTATAGTACAGACTATGTAATAAACATGTTATATGTCTGTGAATTGGCATTCTGAATCTTTGTTCTGTCGTTGTAAGTGTCGTTGTGGTATTGCCCAGGACTTGGTACATTTAGTAATCAGCATTGGAGTACACATGCGTATGTTAGAGAAGAAAGGAGTCTTGACAGTGACATTTTCTTTTAGTTTATGTTACAAGTGTCCACCAATCGCTACTACCCCAATGGATCCCAATCAGCAATGACTACACAAAACTGTACTTGTCTACTGTTAGTTTTCAAGTGATATAATAGAGTCCGTCACGACGTTTATGTAAACACAGGCGTAAGTGTGGATTGGATGCGCGATAAACCCAGGGGGGCACACATTGAGTTCAAGTGAGTTCTAATCGCCGGACATGTCGAGCGATAAGTCCAAAACGCGTTTTTTTTTTAACTTCTCCATAATGAGGACATCATTGTAAGCTTGATGGACAGGGCCAATGACCTGGCTTATCCCCCTCCTGGTGAGTTTTACCAAACAGACAACAATTCTCAGCACGTCATTATCTCATAGTGTCGGGTTGGGCTGGGGGGCGCTTGTTTAAGACAATGGAGGGAGACATAACATGACTTTAGGAATCAAAGAGCTCTGTGATAATTGATAAAAATTACACAAATAGCACAATGTGAGATTTAAACGCATTGTAGAAATATTTATGGTGGGGTTTTCAGAAATGGAGTCACCGGAGTCTATAGCGAACAGCGAGCTATATTGGTATTTCGGTACAGAGAATATTGACGTATTGATAGGCTATGTATTTTGTTAGAAATTGTATGATTATTATTGTTCTTGTTGCTTTTTAACACTTTAAAATCACATTTCAAAATATTTTTCGCTTGTAGCATAAAGTGCTCTCTTAAGATGACGTTCCATCGTTTACTGGATCAAGTTTCAAAATCTCTAGTTTTTACTATTTTTATTTTCTTAATTTTTTTTTTGTTTTTTTTTGTTTTGTTTTTTTGGTTACCTTACATCGCCCCCATGTCTCTATATCGCTTTCTCTTCTTTGTTACTGTACTTCATTGCTTAAATAACGTAAACTGGATCCAAATGATCCAAAACTAATCAAAGCGTAGATCACCATGTTTTATATTTATCATGAAAATCCTCGACTATAAGGACTTGTGCTCACTTTTGGGTATTGTGCGATCAAATTGGTTAGGTAAATATACTTATTACATGCGTAGTGCGTTTTTGTTTTGTGTAAATATTTGTTTGATTTTTTTCCCCAGACAATTAGATCACAATCAAATTGTTTGCATATCAGACGCGGCAATCCGACATTTGAAAAACATGGAGATTTTGTAAGTATAACATGCATGCCACTGATTGGTTGGTTAGTTACAATAAGTTAGGTAAGTTAGTATTAAATCTGAATTTATTTTTGTACAATTAATGTCGACGAGAACAAAATTTTTGATAACATAAAAAAAAGAGAAAAAATGTTTATAACAGAGCTGGGCTACTTTTTGCAAAGCTTATATTAGCTCTGTCTCTCTGTCTGGTAAAAAGTGTGTACACGTTATTTCTCCCACACCCAATATCGGATCAAACTGAAATTTTGCATAATTATTTCTTTTATCGGACAAGACAAGAATCAATTTTAAAAACAATTTGTTAATTAACTATTGGTAATTAATTATTGTGTTTGGTATCTGGTCGTGCGGTTTGCGCGCTGGATTGTCGTTCGGATTTATCGACGGTCGAGGGTTCAAACCCTGCCCGCTCCCATCCCCCGTCGTCCTGCGGGAGGTTTGGACTAGGAAGTAAACTATCTTCAACTCTGAAGGAACATCCGAAACATGTAAAACAAACAAACAAAAGAAAATACATTTATCTTCACTGATAAAGTGGTATAAGTAGAATTAGTTCCCTTTATTGTATCCAGAAGAAAAATGTAAATAACTATAAATAACTATAAAACCTATTTTCTTAACCATCTCCCTGGCACATTGGCTCGAGGAGGCCTTAGCCTTAGAGTTCGAATTCAGGTCGCTCACTTTAAAAAAAAATAATAAATACATTTAAAAAGTGACCACCCAGATACCCCCTTCTTTTTCCCCTACCCCTTCCAACTGGTCCAGATGAGTGATAGGATCATAGCGTATTGAGAAAGCTAAAAGCATGAGATTGTGCAAAAAAAAATTGGTAAAACTATTTATTATCGTACTGATTTATTGTTGTTAGCCTAGATCTATTACACATTTAATTACATGGCTGATCCAAACTAATCGATACAATCTTAATAAAAGGTTTGCGATCTAAATTTTGTTGTAGTTGTTTTTCTATTTCGCTCGTTTTACAAATCTATTATCCGCTGTCTATTTAATACGCGTATTTAGTTAAACGAGAATGGCTCAGTGGTTAAGTGTTTTAATTTTAGGGTACCCATTCTAACATACGTTAGGAAAATAAAGGCGTTCGTTAAAATTAAGGCGGTTGGTCATTGTGCTGGCCACTTGACCACCTCGTTAACCGCCAGCCATAGAAACAATTGAGCTCTGCATCATCTGCTCCCAATAGATCGCAAGATCTGAAAGGTGTACCTTCACCTTTTATATAGTTAAACATGTCTTTCAGTTTTTATTCTGCCCTATTAGATGCAGTTCATTACGCCTATTACACTAGTTGTTGATTTACAAAGGTCAAATAACTTGATAACACTGAGCCGGGGAGATCTGGTACGTTTTTTTTCCCTACACCATTCAACAATCTCGCCTTTGATCAAAATCACTACCTACCAGGTTGTCAAGACACAGACATTCCTACGGGTTTAAAATGCTAAGTGAAAGCGCGCGCAGAACTTGCAGGTTACGGAAATAGACCCAGCAGACGTGAGAGGACACTGCCAGAATTCGTTGAAGAGCTCCTGCTATCCCAATCTCGCGCGACCAAGCATCGAGGGGTCTTAGCGCGTGATGATAGATTCAGAGGGTAAATATTGGCATCGAGTCGTGTCGAGGGTGTTATGTAAACAGGGCGCAAAGTCCCAACACCTCGAGGCGATGGTGCACAGTGAAGAAGTTGGTCTGGTGCAGAGCTTACTAAAGGCAAGACCTTTGGGTAAGGGGAGAGAACAATAGGGATCAAATCAAGGGAGATTATCGATTTTCGTAGGGACAAGAAGGGAAATGATATTGTTTCTGTAGCTGGAGAGACTATTGAAATTGTGCAAACCTTTAAATACCTTGGTACTATCCTAGACAATAAACTAAATTTTACTGCAAATACTGATTATATCAGCAAAAAAGGGCAGCAAAGATTACGACTACTAAGAAAACTGTCCTCGTTTAATGTTAGCGAAAAGGCCTTGGCTATGTTTTATCACGCTCACATCTGCAATATTTTAAGTTTCAATATCACTGCCTGGTATGGCAATCTGAGCATTAAAAATAAAAATAAACTTAATAGAATCCTAAATGCTGCTGGCAAAATCATTGGCAAAAAACAAACCCCATTCGGGCAGTTGTTTGAGACAAACATCTATAAAAAAGCTAACAAGATCCTCGAAATAAAGAATCACCCTTTGTGTCAGGATTTTGTGATTTTACCATCACAAAAGAGATACAAGACACCGATAGCAAAGACAAACAGACACAAACACTCTTTTGTTCCCCTGGCAATCAAATCATTAAATAAGAACAATCTGGTATAAACTTTGTCACATGTAAATTATGAGTGCGTCTGGTGTGAATGTACACTTTGGTTTCTTATAGTTATAATGTTTTTTGTTTGGTATAATGCACAAATTGTAAGACAAATTTCCTTACGGATAATAAAGATTATTATTATTATTATTATTATTATTAATATGTTTGGCCTAAATATAGTAACAGATCCGATATATTGATTATGTAGCCTTTAAGGTCAGATCAAAATGTGTTTAGATTTTAGATGATATTGAACGGCAGGCATTATAGAATGAGGTTTAATTAACACAATGATCAAACACTGAACGACATGTTATTTATAGTGTTGTTTAATTGAAATAACAAAGAAATCAAAGGCGCGGCCGAGGATACTATATGGGAAGGGGGGTGAGGGGGCCGATACATTATTTTGTTCTAAGACGTAATTATTTCTTCAGAAATGAGTTCTCTTATCAAATAGCACACGTTTTGATTGAATGTTATCTCCCTTTCTCATCCATTCTTCCCATTATAAAATGAGAAAAAAAAGGGGGGGGGGCAGTAGAGGTTTGTTTATAGGCAAGTTATAATGAAGCTAAGTTACATAATAAGAGTAGAAGTTTGTTTATTTAAAAATAAATAATAAAAGCTAAGAGACATAATAAGATAAATCTAATTTTTCATTGTTTTCATTGTTTTTCATTGTTTTAAGTGCAGCCGCCATGTTTTGTTTGTTCTTAGGATATTTTTGCGCAGATAGAGCTAACCCTAGCCCTCTCTTTGATTCTTTTTCAGTACAGTGCTATTGATAGGGACTTTGCATTGATGTATACTCTCAATGAGATGTTTTAATTTTTTTTTTTGTTGTTTTGTTTTCTTTTCACCAGGACCCTGAGTAATAACAATATGACGTCAGTCTCGTCCAATCTCTTTGAAAACATGAAGCTTCTCCGTGTTTTGTAAGTTTACAATCTGTATCTTTCTTTTTGCTTTGTAAGTTTACAATCTGTATCTTTCTCTTTGTTTTGTAAGTATACAATCTGTATCTTTCTTTTTGCTTTGTAAGTTTACAATCTGTATCTTTCTCTTTGTTTTGTAAGTATACAATCTGTATCTTTCTTTTTGTTTTGTAAGTTTACAATCTGTGTCCTTCTCTTTGTTTTGTAAGTTTACAATCTGTGTCTTTCTCTTTGCTTTGTAAGTATACAATCTGTATCTTTCTCTTTGTTTCGTAAGTATACAATGTGTATGTCTCTTTGCTTTGTAAGTTTACAATCTGTGTCTTTCTCTTTGTTTCGTAAGTTTACAATCTGTATCTTTCTCTTTGTTTTGTAAGTTTACAATATGTGACTTTCTCTTTGTTTTGTAAGCAGTGTCTGACACTCTCTTTGTTTTTCTTTGGTACCTGAGCTGCTTAACAGTTTTCGTCTGTTCTTTTGTTTCTGTCTTTTAAAATGAAATCGTTACATCATTATTTAGCAAATTTTGTTTTCTTTCCGACGAGTAATTTATTGCTCCGGCAAAAAAATATTAAAGTAAAAAAATCTTTAAAAATAAAATAATCTCAAAATTTTGTCCTGTTCTATTCAGAAAGTAGGGGAAGCAACTGGAACCATAATCATAACACTACTGTATTTATCGTTCTTATCAACTCTCGTAACTCCATTGCCCTCTGTATGTTTATGGTTTTAGCATATTAGTTTCATCTAGGTCGAATAAATGCATGTCGCAGAAATGCTGTAGAAAGACATAGTTTCTTACATATTTTATTTCTTTCTTTACAATGTGATTAGGTTGACTCCCTCGCTAATTACTAAAATCGCCGCCGCTGTTAGAATGTAGTCAGGGGCGGGAAGAATGCTCGTGACTAAATGTTTGAGAAGGTGTTATTTATTTCTGTTGTCAATATGTTCGCCGTGCGTCCGGTGTACGCTTGTTACCTGTCACCGCCTACATGTGATAAGACTGTGACAGATGTTTAAATGATGTTCGCCACGTACACATGTTTCTCACGTCATATAAACTGTTCCATTTATTGGGGGTGGCGGGAAGGTCGTCTGCTTGTCGGCACAACTGATAACCTAAAGGTTTTGAACCCAAAATTGAACTCCCCGCCCCCAGCCCTTTTCTTAATAGTCGAAAACAAATTCATTCAACAAATTACAATTTCTTATGTCAACGGATGTAAAATATTCATAACAGTTAAGTCTTCTACTGTTCAGGAAGCCTTTTATTTCTTCTTATCTTATATAATACAGACGTTACTTCAAAAAAGAGGATGATTACGTCCTACGCGTTATGCATTCAGTCATGCATGTTAACCAATGACTTAAATTCTGCCAAGTCACTGGTTTTCCTGGCTAGCCCAGGCAACCCATTCCATGCTCTAATAGCACTAGGGAAGAAGGAGTATTTGTACAAATTTGTCCTAGCATATGGAACGAGGAATGTGCCTTTATCTTTGTGTCTTTCAGAGTATTTTATTAGATTTTGTATTTGTATTTGAAGATTATGGTTCAGTGTTTACTTTACTTTTGAGTCTTCTGTCCTGAAGGCTTTCTAAATTTACTGATTTTACTAAAAGGTTTTACTGTAGACTCTAGTCAAATGTGAATATTCGTTTGTTATGAATCTCACTGCTCTATTTAAGTGGGAACAAGTTAACTTCAAGAGATATCTTTATGACGAATAATACTAAAGCTTGCTTACATTCTCAAGCTTCTGCGAGGCTGAGGAGACTCCACTGCTGACTCTTTTACAAACTCACGCCATAATATCATAAGCCTAGACGAAATGAATATGAAGATATAGGGACCAGAACTGCATCAGGGAGGTTAGACTGAAGCACTTGAAGTAGAGTAGATAAACATGGGAGGTTCTGTCAGGTGAAAGAGTCTCTGATCATTGTTACACGTGTTATTAGTGGACCTAACAACCAACAGAATAGAAATAAAAGTCTGAAATACCTGTACTTTTTTTTTTCACTCCGTGTAAATTGAAAAAAAAGGAAGTGTATTTAAATACAACAAAGGTAGACAAATAGTATGTAAAGCATGGGCGTAGCCAGGGGGAGTTCTTGGGGTTCAAACCCCCCCCCCGAAATAAAATGGGGGGGGGGATCGGAATTTAGTGACTGATTTTTTGCTTTGATTTTGTTTATTTTAGGTGAGATTTTAATACTAAACCATCACTTGCCCCAGCACAACCAAGGGGATTATGAGTTTAAAACCCCTTACCAGGGGGGTCGAGTTTATAACCCCCTACCAGGGGGTTTTGAGTTTAAAACCACCTACCAGGGGGGTTTGAGTTTAAAACCCCTACCAGGGGGGTTTGAATTTAAAACCCCCTACCAGGGGTTTTTGCAGTTAAATCCCACTCTTCTATAAAACAAAACCAACAAAAAATGCAAACGACAATCCCCAAATTCCAAAAGCACAATTTACGATAAAACCCCTCTTCAATATAAAAAAAAAAAAAAAACTACACACTCAAAATTCTATGAGCGTAGCCAAAGGCTTTTTGAGTTTACCCCCCCCCCCCCACCTCTCTTCAGCAGGGTTTTGAAGTTTAAAAAAATACCTCTTCAATATAAAAAAAAGCTAATTACGCACTCAAAATGTTATGAGCGTAGCTTAATGGGTTTTGAATCAGTTTTGAGTTTAAACCCCCCTTCAGCGGGGTTTGAAGGTAAAAAATACCTCTTTAATAATAAAAACAAAGCAAATTATACACTCAAAATGTTATGAGTGTAGTCAAAGGGGTTTTGAGTTATAAACTCCCGTCTAGTGGAGTTTGAAGCTAAAAAATACCTCTTCATTATATAAAAAAAAGCAAATTACTCACTCTAAAATCTATGAGCGTAGCCAAAGGAGTTTTGAGTTTAAACCCCACGCCAGCGGGGTTTGAAGCTAAAAAATACATCTTCAGTGTAAGAAAAAAAAAGCAAATTAAGCACTCAAAATGCTACGAGCGTTGCCAAAAGAGGTTTTGAGTTTAACCCCCCCCCCCCCCCTTGAAGGGTTTGATGCTAAAAAATACCTCTTCAATATAAAAAAAAGCAAATTAAACGCTAAAATTATTTGAGCGTACCGTATTGGGGTTTTAGGTTTAAACCCCTCTCCTACATATGGCTTTTTTAAAAGTTTAAAACCCCTCCTGATGGTTTTGAGTTTAAAATTCCTCTACAAAGTGTTTTGAGGTGGAAAACCTCTATCTTCAATATTATTCTAAAACAAACTACAGTTACACATTTCTACTAGTGGCGGGGCTCCTTAATAAAGTGCAGTGAATAGTCATCTGCCGAAATTGAAAAACACTAAATGTGGCTCAACAAAGATGGCTAAGACAGATTTTAGGAGTCAGTTATAGAGATCGGGTCTAAATCAATAAAATCCTATGCCGAACTGGGAGTCGACCCCTTAGTAAGATTGTGATAGAGCGTCGCATACGGTTCGCGGGCCATGTTCTCCAACAAAATGAATTACGCATAAAAAGATTTGCGATGACATCCTAGTACAACTTAGCGCCACACATTCATGGAGGTCCTCAGAGCAGGTGGGAAGAGGCTTCAGACATTACCAGTGACAGATTTTTATGGAAACAGCTTGACGGCAAATGCGCCGAACGGCGCGGGAGGGTCTAAGTCAGTAAGAATAGCAAATTAGTTTTTTGAAACAAAACTTTTTTAAAAGCAGGAAAATACACTGTAGATACCTCAGAATATGCATTTTGTTGTCTTTCAATACCAGAAATCGCGTTTGGCGGCGGGTCTCCGCCCCGCGATTGGGAAGCTCCTAGCGCTCCCCCAGACACCCTTGCTGGCTAAGGCGGGAAATCTACAATTTTTTCACTAACTCCAGGAAGAACCTATTCTAGGGCACAATAAACGTCTTCCGAAAGAATGAAGGGTCAGAATGTAATAAAGATGATGTACACACACACACATATAAATAAATATATTTTTTTGTTCGTGGGGGTGGGGGGGCTTGGGGGGGGGCCCCAAAACCCTCCCCGAAAAAAATCCTGGCTACGCCCATGATGTAAAGTAATAGTGTTAAATAACCACACACACACACACACACACACAAACATAATTTAAATAAGAAATTGTTTACATTAGCCTATAGTAATTTCCAAATAATCTCTGAACAGATCACATAGGCTTTTTCGGTCGACTCTCAGAACCGTACACAACAGAATGAAAGCTGAATGCCCGAACATAACTAACGAATATTCACATTTGACTAGAGTAACACCTTTAGTAAAATCACTAAATTTAGAAAGCCTTAAGGATAGAAAATTTAAAAGTACAGTAACAACTACAAATAAACCACTAAACCACTGAACCGTAATCTTTAAATAAAAAAATATAAAAAAATAAAAAAAAAAAAACAATAAAATACTCAGAAAGACACAAAGACAATTGTACATTCCTCGTCCCATATGCTAGGACAAATTTGTACAAATGCTCTTACTTCCCTAGTGCTATTAGAGCATAAAATGGGTTGTCTGAGCCAGCCAGGAAAACCAATGACTTGGTAGAATTTAAGTCATTGGTTAACTTGCATAACTAGATGCATGACGCGCAGGACGTAATCATCTTTTTTTTTGAAGCAACGTCTGTTATTTTATAAGAAAGTTAAAAGTCGGGACTAGCGAAACTTGCCCTTTTGGAGCATCGCCAGAGAAAGATGACCATGTCCTTCAAAGCTACAAACTATATCAAGAGGCCCGAACAAGTCTCTGGTCCCAAAACTCTCCGATAGAACAAAAACTATACGGAGAACTGCCTGATCTGGAAACCACAGCACAGTTCATCTCAGATAGAGGATGACTGATCTGAAACCACAGCGAAGTTCATCTCAGATAGAGGATTACTGATCTGAAACCACAGCGAAGTTCATCTCAGATATAGGATGACTGATCTGAAACCACAGCGCAGTTCATCTCAGATAGAGGATGACTGATCTGAAACCACAGCGCAGTTCATCTCAGATATAGGATTCCTGATCTGAAACCACAGCGAAGTTCATCTCAGATATAGGATTACTGATCTGAAACCACAGCGAAGTTCATCTCAGATATAGGATTACTGATCTGAAACCACAACGAAGTTCATCTCAGATATAGGATGACTGATCTGAAACCACAGCGCAGTTCATCTCAGATATAGGATGACTGATCTGGAAACCACAGCACGGTTCATCTCAGATATAGGATGACTGATCTGAAACCACAGCGCAGTTCATCTCAGATAGAGGATTACTGATCTGAAACCTCCGACATGAAAAATGAGAATGATGATAAAGAAGAAGTAGAATGTCTAATGTAGATAAACACGTGTCTTGCTGTCGACGACACTAGCCTAACAATAGAAAAAATTATGTGTGATTCTCTTATATATATATAGAAACAATAGAAAACGTTATGTGTGATTCTCATATATATATGTAACAATTACAGAGGCATCTCACTGCTTAGCATAGTCGGAAAGGCTTTTGCTAGAGTATTACTAAAGCGATTACAGATCCTGGCAGATCGTGTTTATCCAGAGTCGCAGTGTGGCTTTAGGGCAGGTAGATCTACAACAGATATGATTTTCTCTCTTCGGCAGCTACAGGAGAAGAGCAGAGAACAAAAGCAGCCCCTCTTCATAGCATTTATTGATTTGACCAAGGCCTTTGACCTTGTTAGCAGAAGCGGTCTGTTTGCTGTACTAGAGAGAATCGGCTGCCCAAATAAGTTAAGAAAACTAGTGTCAGCTTTTCACGAAAATATGCAGGGCACCGTTCAGTTTGAAAGTTCTTCCTCCAGGCCATTCTCCATTAAGAGCGGTGTCAAACAAGGATGTGTACTGGCCCCTACACTATTTGGCATCTTCTTCTCAGTCGTACTATCCAGTGCTTTTAAATCCCTGGAAGACGGAATATACATCCATAGCAGATCCGATGGAAGGCTCTTTAACCTGGCACGTCTTAAAGCCAAAACGAAAAGGCGTCGTATCTTGATAAGGGAGCTGCTGTTTGCCGATGACGCGGCACTCGTATCTCACTCACAAGGAGGTCTACAGAAGCTAGTGAACGCCTTAGCAGCTGCTTGTCAAGAGTTTAGCCTTACTATAAGTCTCTCCAAGACCGAAATCCTGGCACAAGACGTCGCAGAAATACCTATACTACAAATTGGGAACCACACCCTTTCAGTGGTGCAGGAATTTACCTACTTGGGTTCAACAATTGTCAGTAACCTAGACTTAGACATCGAGCTGACAAAAAGGATAGGAAAAGCTACCACAGCATTGGCAAAACTCTCCAAGCGCGTCTGGGAAAATGGTAAATTGACCACAGCGACCAAAATCCTAGTCTACAACGCCTGTGTTGTGAGCACTCTCCTTTATGGCAGTGAGAGCTGGTCAACATACACGTACCAAGAGCACAGATTGAATAGTTTCCACTTGCGCTGCCTGAGACGCATAATGGGCATCTCTTGGAGGGACCATGTCTCCAATCAGGAAGTTTTAAGATTGGCCAATATGAACAGCATGTATGCTCTCCTGACACAAAGAAGATTACGCTGGCTCGGACATGTCACCCGCATGCCAGATGGCAGAATCCCGAAAGATATCTTATATGCTGAGCTTGTGGAAGGAGTCAGACCCAAGGGCCGCCCAAGACTAACATATAGAGATGTCTGCAAGCGAGACATGAGAGCCTCAGGCATCAGCGAAAGTAAGTGGGAAAACATAGCCAAAGACCGGAGTGCATGGAGACAGACTGTGCGTGCTGGGACAACCCTTGCTGAGAACAAAAGAATTGAAGCGGCTTTAATCAAGAGGGATAAAAAGAAAGCTGCCCTGTCTGCTAGCCCTAAATCAGAGGCATACACATGTACGAATTGTGGCAAAGTCTGCCGTTCTAGAATTGGCTTGATTAGCCACACCAGATTCTGCCCCGTCTCAAGATTAAGCCAAAACCAGTGACTCATTTGGGCGCATCCATTGCCTTTCGAGACAAAAGGAGCCATATAATATATATATATATATATATATATATATAAAGTCTGTGCCGGTATCCAAAGAGTTACTACTCTGGCAGTTATAGAAATGGAATGGTAGTAAATCTGTAAAAGTGCCTTGGACAGACATGGGGTAGAAAGTACCTGAAACTAGATGTGTGCAATTTCTTCCAATAAATGTTTCCCTTTTTTTGCTTCTTTTAGGCGCATCAACGACAACAAACTAGTCTGCGACTGTCACATGGCGTGGTTCGCCAGGTGGTTGAGGAAAAATCCAACTTTGGCATTGTTTACCGAGTGCCACCAGCCGCTACACCTGCGCAACGCGGAGATAGCTGAGCTTCAGGACATTGATTTCAAGTGTGATGGTAAGTCCTCTTTGAGATGTATCTTGTATGTGTCCTCTTCAGTGGCGTCGCAGGGTATCCGTGGGCCCGGGTTCAAGAATATCTTGGTGGGCCCCCGTCCCCCAAATAAGACGAAAGTATAGTTTGACAGAACGATTGAGTCATCTGAATGTATGGGTATATTTACCGAAAGACCTTCTTTCTACTTTCTGCTTTATGTAGAACTTACTCCTCATTTTTTTCAACATTTACCACGCTGACTGCGCTTACAATTTAGTACTCGACAATAAGCAGTTCTTATTTCCCTGTTAGGGCTGCAGTTTCCAGACGTTCTTTTTCCTTCGAGAAACACAAAGTAATTCGTGTTAACAGCTTTAGGACATCAAAATATCCGAATCATTCCTTGATGACCACCTTGTGGTCAAAAGTATTTGAGTGTACTATAAGCTATGCTCTTCCTATTGGATTCTAGAAGCAAAAAAAAAAACACATTCCTAGTCATGGAAATTTACAACGTCTTGAACACAGCTTACGGAATCAGTTAAGACCAAGTTTAAGTCGTGGTTAGCACAAGCGGCTTCTTTTAATGAAGCAATACTCGAAGACCATTGTGGCCCTACTATCCACTTTCATTGGAGGTACCATCATAGCTTTAGCCTCGCAGTTTAATTAAGGATAAATGGGAATTATTCTTAACTTGCAGCAGTTCTTCAGCCAATTCTGCAGACGTCTGGAGCACACAAAAACGAAAACCTAGAAATGACTCTCACATGACTCTCGCATGACTCTCACATGACTCTCTAATTGCTTTTTTTTTTTCGGGGTATTCCGTCATCGGAGATCGCAAAACTGTTTTAAAAAAAAATAATGCTAATGTGATCAAATCTTAATATATTTTTTGAGTGCTCTCAGAAAAACTGTGCGGATTGGACCTCGGTATATTTGCCAGAACTGCGTTATCCAACGGGTCTGTTATCTCGTTTTGAATCTGCGGGGGCTTTGTTTTCCTGCCAAATTTCAATATTCATAACCATTTTAAATTAAACCTGCTTAGAGATTTTTGTATAAATATAATGGTGATAGCTTTCTTTAAGAACTATGAACCAAATACAAAGCATTGGTCAGAGTTCCATATACATACATGTATATATCTTTGGATAGATCGGCAGTGTGGATAGGGGGGCACTGCTGTGTGGGCGACATCGTTCCGACTATAACTATACACAGGCATGATTATGTCTTTGTAAAAATATAATGGTGTAAACTTTCTTTAAGAACTATGAACCAAATACTAAGCATTGGTCAGAGTATGACAATATTCCGTGATTAATTTTGACAGCTTTCTATCTTCTACATCTTTGTTATAAACCTACTCCACAATTTGGTTTCGCCATTTATCGTAACAGAAGAAGCATTTTAACTTTAAATGTATATATGTAACTTACTCTGATGTTCAGTTTTCTTGCAAAATATTTAATGTTATTTTTTTTTTTTTTTTTAGATTTCATCATCTTCTTTTTTTTTTTTAAATTCTGTTCTTATGATTACATTAACATTGTTTTTACACAATACAAAGACAACATAACAATGTGATAAAGACTGTAATCTTGAAGGAGTGTTTTACACATTTCAAAGTATCTATTGGCTCGGATACAAAAGTTTTAGAATCACAACTGTTGTGACAGTTTTAATACTTCAACAATGGACGAAAGTCTCTAATAAGATTTCATACCTCACATTTTAAATACAGAAAAAAACACAAATAAATTGAGCTTTGAGAAAATTGAATAATTAGCAGCTGTGTCGAAATTTTAATTCGTGAACATCAAGACTTTTAGTGTCATCTGTAAGTTCTCACGTGGACCCCCAATTAGAGTCATGGGCCCAAGTGCAATGAACGCCTTTGATACTCCACAGGCTGTGGACCCCTAATGGTCGTGGGCCCGGGTTCATTGAACCCTTTCGCGCCATGAATGCTACGCCACTGGCACTCTTTCACTTCCATCTTGCTGTATATGTCCTCTTTCAGTTCTATCTTGCACATGTCCTCTTTCAGTTGTAACCTGTATATGTCCTCTTTGAATTCTATCTTGTATATGTCCTCTTTGAAATGTATTTAGTATATGTCCTCTTTTGAAATCTATATTATGTATCTCCTCTTTGAGTTCATTTTTGTATATGTCCTCTTTGAGTTCTATCTTGTATATATCCTCTTTGAGTTCTATCTCGTGTATGTCCTCTTTTAGTACTATCTTGTATCTTTATGTCCTCTTCCAGCTCTATCTTGTATATGTACTCACTGACGTGTCACGGATAGATTCTCACAATGTTCATTTAGTAAAGTGATTTTTTGGGGGGTCATATTAAAAATGTCTTAACTTGGCATTCAAGTTCATATTCTCCAGTCCACCAAGATGCTACAGACATAGTGCACTGTCCTCATCTATTTCCGCTTCAAGCTAGTAGATCTTAACTCTTTCTCTCCTAACTGACGATACCAGCGTTGATTCCACTAGAATGTGGTAAATAATTATGGAGAGAAAGAGTTAAGTCTTATAGGCAACGCAGTGCATTTAATTGGTTGGACATCGAAGTACAGAAACATAAAATGTATGATAATATATAGAATACATATTGTTCTTTTGTATCGTATACAGTACCCGCTAAACATTGTTCAGTGAAAGCCCTTACGCTCCCCCCACTTAAGAAATGGAATTCTTCAAGTCCATCATGAGTGACCGCAGTGTCCAGTTACACCTCTGGTGCCAGTCGACCTCTCCCCCCCCCCAGACAATAATCAACATTTTCAAAATACTTACGACTCTTAGTTCCTCGTCCGTTTATAGTGAGTACCGGCTAGACGTTTCGACACTCACTACAGGGCACGGTATCCTTTGAGACAGGCAGTTGTGTGCTCGTCTCTCTCTCTCTCTCTCTCTCTGTCTTTCTTGCTCTTTGAGAGAGAGAGATAGTGTGTGTGTGCGTGAGAGAGAGAGAGAGGGAGAGAGAGAGAAAAAAGAAAGAAAGAGAGGGAGAAAGGACAAGAGAAGGCTGTGTTGCAATAGGGACAGAGAAAAAGAAAGAGAGAAGGGAAAAGAAAGAACAAAAGAAAGAAAGAAAAAAGTGTTTGAGAGAGAGGCTACGACAGAGATGGTTAAGCAAAGACAAAAGAGAGCGAGTGGTTCAGAGAGAGAGAGAGAGAGAGAGAGAGAAAGAGAGAGAATGTGTGACGTAGTATAAACTAAAAAGTGTACAACTAAAGGCAGTCGATAAAAACGACTCCAAAAAAAAGGCAACAGACAGATGAGGTAGAGACAGGTTCCGGTAAGCTGTGAGGGCCTTCACCTTCATACCTGACTGTTTGTTTTTTTTATGAGCAACTCTTCAATAGGTACTTACTCACACGCACATACACACACTCGCACACAACTAAGGTCATGGCGCCATTGGTAAATTCAATCCGTGGACGTGACCACGGCGCCCAGCACTCTTCCAGCTTCTTCGCATTTTTTGGGCGGTCCTTATCAGAGTGATCCATTTATCTTTCTTACATTTAACCTCTGACCTTACAATCTACATACAGGAACTACGAACTAACATCTTCCTGTCGAAATAGCAGAGATAATACAGACACAGGTTTTGAACTCAGACTGTCATGCTGATCATGTGTATTTTGTCTTTATACCAGCAAGTTGACCTTCATTTCTTCATCCGTCGGGCTACAGTAATTTAAAAACACGCCTATCAGGCTAACCAAATTTCACTTTTCGACAGGGCCGGGTTTACTACATCGCAAGACTTAGCTGTGGCCTGGACCTGATTTTATTTACAAGAACTCTAGTTCTTTCTTGACAAATAGGACACGTTTTGGCATTTATTAATACTATTTAGTGGATTTATTTTGAAGTTTGAAAAGCGTAGGAGTCTAGACACAAATCCTGCAACTCGAAACCACTCTACAATAGAAAATAATAATACGATTTCGATAATACATATAGATGGCGAATTAGGACGTATCCGTCAGTACATAAAGGTTTCTCGTGACGAGACTTGCACACTGGTTGGGAGTCTTAGACTTTTACTTAGACTTAGGTCCTCCCGCGCCGTTCGGCGCATTGGTCGGCAAGCTGTCTCCCCAAAGATCTGTCGCTGGCAACGGCTGAAGCCTCCTCCCACCTGGTGTCCTCTGTTCTGAGGTCCTCCATGAAGGTTTGGCGCCAAGTTATACGAGGACGTCCCTGTTTGCGCTTTTCTCGTATTCGCCTCCATGTCATCGCAACTCTTGGCATGCGTAGTTCATTTTGTCTTAGAACATGTCCCGCAAACCTCATGCGACGCTCTGTCACAACCTCACTAAGTTTTCGATTCCCAGCTCGGCATAGGATTTCCTTGTTTGAGACCCGATCTGTGGAACTAACTCATCCATTTTTGTTGAGCCACATTTAGTTCTTTCTCAATTTTGACAGACGACTTCCATGTCTCAAACATGTTGCTGTTGGGATGACGATTGTGTTAAGAAGGTGTATTTTTGTCTCGAGTCCAATGGCTTGGCTTGTCCAAATAGGCTGCTGCCTTTGTAAAAACGCTCCCTGCTTTTCCTATTCGGCACGCCACATCGTGGTAAGCATCTCCATCATTTGTTATGATGCTGCCAAGGGACGTGAACTTGTCCAGCTCTTCAAGCTTTGACTCGCCAAGTCTGATGGGGGCACCCTTTTGCCTAATTGGGAGCACTAACAAACAACGAAATTCTGTATTTGTATTATATGTAAACCAAGCTTTTAACTTGCATTGCATTTCGCAATGGTTATTATAGGTACATTTACTACCCGAGGGATGGAGTAGAGGAGTTTCAGAAGCAGTGATTTACTTTAATAACAAACGTATTATTGTTGGAATGCATTGCCACTTGGCATGTTATGATATTAACATGTGCAGTTTGAACATTATTAAATGTAATTTATTGCCAAACGTGTTGTGTATACTATTGTACGTATCGTTACATGTGGTAATTGATATACCGGTGTTTGTTGCGCCCAAGGACGGTAATGTGCAATTCTAGACGTAATTGAGAAATGGGTTGTGTATACTGTCATAGGCCTTTCGAAGTAGAGATCGCTACATGTAAGAGCGAGATTATTTAATGTTACCTGTCATTAAAACATTATCACTCATTTATTAATATATAATATATATATATATATATATATATATATATATATATATATATATATATATAATTTATTTATTTATTTATTTATGTATTTATAAAATTATCTCCCTTGTTATTGTTTATCTATTTTTGTCTCCTTATCAGCCACATTTGAAAACCGTCACGCTGTAGAGTGTGTGGAAGAAAATCTGTGTCCCAGACAGTGTCGATGCAGTGAAGGGGTGGTAGATTGTCGCGACAAGGGCCTCACACAGATTCCAGAGAACATTCCAGAGTCTGCTGTAGAAATGTAAGTACATTCATTGGCAGTTTTTTAAAGGGAGGAACATTTGAATTTCACTTCTCTAGCGCCTCGCCTCTGTTTGTATTAATTTTTTTTTTTTGAAGGTGTTAATGTCATTTGTTTCTTGTGGTTTAAGTCAGGGTCCTATTTAGAGTTGTGGAGGCCCCCGAAGGAGTAAAGCCACCTAATTATTTTCCGAATGAAAGAAACATTTTTAGTCATATTTATTGCACCTAAATAAAACCATTTAAACAAAGAATATAGTAAGTTTAAAATCAAATTTAATTGTTCATAGGATAAAGAATATACATATTTTGTTCGACTTTTCCTTTTTACGACGAAAAGTTGATGATTTCACTGAAATCATTTTTAATACTAAGTAGAGTTAGCATCTAATTCCTGTTTAGCTTCATTGTTGTTCGAGGGTATACTTTGTCATTTTCTCTTTAGGCCTGCCCTGCCTTAAATCCGGCACAGGTTTAAGTTAAAGTTCACTCTCTCTTATTCCGTCTCTCAGTCACTCTACCCACCTCTCTCTCTCTCTCTCTCTCTCTGTTATTCTTCCCATTTCTTTATCAACCTCTTTCCTTCTTTCACATTGTCATCTCCCTTTCTTACTTTATTTTCCCATACTTTCTCTACCCTCTCCCTATCGATCTTTATTGCTCTCTATTTCTTCTCTCCCCCCCCCCCTCCGCCTTTATCTCACTCTTTCTTCTTTTCATTCTTTCTGTAAATGGGATCAAGTCCATAACTTCTAATTTCCACAAATATAACTTTTTTTTTTTTTTTAAAGTAAGAAATGTCTTTCCCAAGTAAAAAGTACTAATCCTTAGTTGATTTAGCCAAGAAAGAATCTAAAATGAAATCTAAAATCTATAGCGAGAAGTAAGATTAAAAACTAGAACATCTTTTGTTCTTTCACTTCAATGTATTGTGTGATTGAAATATGTTTCTGTCGGCCTCTGCTAGAAAGTGCATCAGCGATGACCGAGATTTTACTTCATGTGTTTGTGTTGAAATCACTTCATTGGAGTGTACTATACATTGTTAACCTCTGATTAGTACGCTGGACTGAGTCAAAATTTGTCTGATTATCTGAAGCCCCTGACATTCAATTTTTGGAAAGAGAAAACAGAGGAACACATACAAAACTTATATTGGAAAGATAGGAGCAGTGGTGGCGATAGGGATTTACATTAGAATGGAATTTCTCCTATAAGAACCTGTTCTAGCCATTGCTTAGGAATGAATCGATGCAAGCTCATGTAATTACATCGGTCTCATCATTGGATAAAACAATGTTTGCAATGTAACATATTTACGCAAATACAAATCTGTAAATTTTTTAAAGCCATGCCTCAACAATGCCAACACTAGTGTTCCTTAAACAATGGGCGGCAATCTACTTGACTCGGCTCCTAGAGATACTTCATCTTCTGACTTTGGTCGATTGAGCACAAGTTACCGCTCTTGAACATGAGTTAATGGCCTTTACAATAAAAAAAAAAAGAAAAAAAGGTCAGCACTAATATTGACCCCTCAGAGCACGAGACTAACCAACGTCAAATTGTTTACGTGGAGCCCCATCACACTCGACCTGCCTCCACAGCCACACACTCCCCCTCCCTCTGCCTCTCCCTCCCTCCCTCTCTCTCTCCTTCTTTCCCTATCTCTCTTCCACACAATAGTATTTTACTGTCCCTTTTTAACTTTTCTAAATTCAACCCCAACAACAATGTACTGTTGATAGTTCTAAAATTCTTACACTTTTTCGACAAATAAAATCTTCTAAATTTCATTACTATCAAATTACCATTACCGCTAAATTGTAGCCTACTAGCATTTATCTGTAATCAATATGCCTAAACGCAGAATATATCCTTAGTGTGCACTTGTTTTGGTCATTTATTCATTCTTATTTCTCAGATCACTCAAAAGTTACTTGCTATCTCCTTTCGGGCTTTTAGCTTCCCATCCTAACACCACGGGAACAGTATTAAATTAAACTATATGCAATTCCCGATTCTCTAAAAATAGCGTCTTAGTTCAAGTTAATAAAAGCACACACCACTGACATATATCATACATAGTCTGGACATGGAAATCTCTAACACTGCACAAAAATGTGAAAAAAAAAAAATAATTAAAAAGCTGAAACAAGGCGTTGTTGTGTAAAATAGTTATAAGAAGTAAAGTTATTTTCAACCCTAACCTATGTACAAATATATTTTAATTTTTAGATCTAGATGTAGTAATTGAACATCGAAAACAACAACACTCTCGTCTCATAGTTATATTGCAAATTTGAGATACATAATATAGAAAGATCTAGGTAATCGATCTATTTAAAAGTATATAGATGATTAAAATCAACAGGCTTGAAATATTTCGATCTAGGATTTTCGAAAAATTATCTCAATAGAAACTAACAGGAAATGGCGTGAATATATATATATATATATATATATATATATATATATATATATATATATATATATATATATATTTATTTATTTATTTATTTATTTATTTATTTGTTTAATAGCCCATTCTATTTAAAATCCGCAAAATGGCATTGCATTATTTCTAAACTTTGAAAACTAATGATCATTACTTTTATAAGGCAGATAAGATCGATGTTTCTAGATTCGGGGCGACTTCTCATACAACTTGAAAAAGAGTTACGAAGATAACAATCTCTCTCTATATATATATAGGTCTGTGATCTGATCATTATCGGATAAGAATTCGTTTCCGTTTTCCAGTCTAGGTATAATATATATATATATATATAGGTCTGTGGCACACACATTCAATAGCACCTTCTATCATGTGCTATTTCTAAGTGTGTACACAAATTGTGTGATCATTTCTGTGTCTGAAGTCTGAAATTAATGCATTGGCATGGATCTTGGATGAAGCATTCTGGGCGGCCAGGGCTAAGTGAAAAACACTAGATCTAGTTGGAGGATTGTTTTTAACTCCCGTATCTTAAAAGCATTTTACCATAGGATTACTTAAGAAACGATTTTTTTTTTAAATAAATTCTGAATATATTGTCTTTATTTTAACGGAAATTTAGTCCTTGTAAGTTTACATTACGAACGGGGAAGGGTAAGCACTTTTTTAAATTGAAATGTACTTAATGCGCGTACTTATACTTAGTTGCTATGAAATGATTCGTAATATATCAGCCTCGTTCTGACATCGAGGTTGAACGCGCTTAGGTTTGGCTGATGCAATACTCACTCTATCAACACGAAGGCCTACTTTTATTCTCAAGGTATAAGCCCGTTAAATTGACTATCATTTCCTGTTATCTGCAGTCAGGCTCGCGGATAAGGTCAAGGACATTTATTTATATATATATATCTGACTAGAGCGACACCTCGTGGCATTCATTGCGCAAGGCATTTATGGCTGGTCTTCCGTTTCAAGTGCACCCAAAACCCAAAGGCTGTTCGCTGTTTCTAGATCTGCCAGCACGTGGCTTGTGGTACTAATGCGCATGACAAGAAAAGGCCTTGTTCTATTGTAAGGGACTACCTTTTAGTTTGCGGCTCTTGTAAAGACAACAGAGGTACTCGTCCTCAACACAAACATGTCTGCTGCAAGGGTAATAAAAAGCCGTTACTGCCTTGACCTTGAATTTGTTGAACTACGTTTGAGATTCACGAGAGTTTTTTTTTTTACCGAGACGGTTTTAAAAAGCTTAGGGGCCTCATTAAAAAAAGAGACTTTAGCTAAGCTTGTGAATCATTTGGAAGAGATGTAGACACAGAGAAAAGGATTTCGTATCTTAAAAATTACAGACGTTCATTCAAATGATAAGATAATAACTTACCATTTGTAGCATTATTTATTTCTATTCTATGTATATTGTATGTATATATTAGTCAGGTTCCCCCTTTCAGATCTTATGGTCTATAGGGCAGATGATGTAAAGGTCATCTGTTTCTGTGGCCTGCGGTTAACAAGGGTGTCATGTGGCCAGCACAACGACCAACCGCCTTTACTTTTCCCTAACTAATGTCAGGTACCAATTAGAGCTGGGTGGACTCAGAGGCGCCCGAAGATCCCGAAATTAAAAATCCCAGGATTCGAACCCCGGCCCCTGGTTCGGAAGTCAAGCGCTTTACTGCTCAGCCACCACGCTTCCATATTCTAATATTAGTGATAACAAAACTAGACATTTCCTTTAAAATAAATAAAAGTGTACACTTACTAATACAAAGCAACACTTTTTTTTTCTTTCATTCATTACTGTGAACTGTGATAAATAAAAATATTTGTATGATCTAATAAAGATTATGTAAATTATTTGTATAAAAAAGTAAAGTTCCTCTTCCAGACCAATGGGTCATATGATGTAAAGGTCATCTGTTTCTATGGCCCACTGTTAATTAGGGTGTCATGTGGCCAGCACAATGACCAACCGCTTTTACTTTTTACCCAACTAATATCAGGTACCCATCAGAGTTGGGTGGACTCTAAGGCGCCCTAAAGATCCCAAAAGCAGAAATACCAGTCTTCTCTAGGATTCGAATCCTGGACCCCCGATTGGAACCCAAGCGCTTTACCAGTCAGCCACCGCGCCTTCAAAATTAAATGTATAGGCCACCAAAATCGTGTGTGTATGACTAAAAAGTATCAAATTAAAAAAACAAAAAAAATGACAATATATTTTTCAAAAACACACTTTCATTTTGTGTGTTCTAAAACGAAAAATATATTTTTAAATTGTATAAAATAAAATAAAAAGCATTAAGCACTGAGCTCGGAATAAATCATAAGGAATACGAAGGAATCGAGCCACCCTTTTTTTTTTACTCGTATTTACTACATAAACGTTGCATTTTTCACAATTTCCTTACTAATATCGGTAATAACGGAGAGTGTATGAACTTGTACACAGCGACCATCACCTTGCGTACGCCCAATATCCAAGTAGAGCAGAGTGGACCTTACGCCTGTTTCATACTTACGTCTACTTCCGTTTGGCTACATGAAGGGGCAACTCTGACTGTCCGACCTTCAAAAAATACATCAACATTCGTTATATGGTATTATGAAACAACTGGTAGAGTGAACATATCAAAAGCCAGACGTGCACAGTTCCACACAGTGGATGTCATCAATCTCATAGCCCTCTTTGTCATTTGCATTTATTTAATAAAAACAGTGTAGAGAAAGATTGATTATAAAAATGTGAGATCCCTTGATTAAATCTATTTTAATAAACCAAAATAAAAAAAAATGCTTATAGCTTGTAATTTGTTTATGGCCAGCTACACGAATATATTTAATGTTCACTCTCCGTTAAGTCTTCTATAACTTTCAATTAGTTATAGTTAGTTAGTTATATAAAAAAAAAACAATATTTAATCTGAAATAGCTTGCAGGGTTTCGTTTAACAATCGTGCGGCACATGTTTACCCCCAGGAATGTCATCGAAGCCATACCCAGTAAATTCTACTCTCACCCAGACGCTCAAAGAGACGCAAACTGGGGCGAGAAATAGAGCATCGTGAGGAGGGGCGGGGGGCGGCGCAGACTAGGACGAGCATTAAAAAGATTTGATGAGCCTCCCGCATTTTTTTTTCTTACAAACGTAAAATTGGGGGGAAAGGGGAGATGGCGCTGTAGAAAGGGGCAATAAAAAATATGCTTGTACACTCAATGCCCTCTAAGTCTCAACCTGGGGCGCCCTTCGCGGAACCCACAGCAACTCAGGTAGATGCATAGATTGGGAGAGTATATATCAACATGTTTCCATATATTAACAGTTTTGAATTGTAGGAGAATAAAATGCATTAATAATGTATGTTATCAGACTTCCTGTACATCTCAAAACAGGTTTCATTGGAGTTGAATGAAATAGCGGATGAACGTCCAGTAAGAACATTGTCTTGTTTATTCAATTTGCTTTTAACGTTCTTTTGATGTCCTCAGCCGACTTGAAGAGAACCACATCACCCAGATTCCAGCCAGGGCATTCGCTGACTTGACCAATTTGAAAAGAATGTAAGTTCTTGGTTTATATTCGGTTGTGAACTTTTATATATGCAATCCTTTTTACAAAGCGTATATCAGCTCACTTTGTCTGTCTGTCTGTCTGGTAAAATTTTTGCACACGTTATTTCTTCCACATCCATTCTCGGATCGAGCTGAAATTTCGCTCAATTATTCATTGGCGTAGACAATTTATGAATTTAAAATAAAATAAACAGTTAGTCATTAATTACTGGTAATTAATTTATTTTGTTTGATACCAACAAGGGAAACCAATCCTTCAGTATTCACATATATGACTAAATATGTAGTATTTGTCTCCTTAGATTATTGTACACATTATTCCCCCCCCCCCCCCCCCCCGGACCCATTCTTGGATAAAGCTGCAAAATTATTAATTGTACCTAACAAAACATGAATCAATTTTTAAAAGTCAACAAATTAGTCAATTGACTATTGGTAATTAAATAATTATGTTAAGTATCGAATTAGGGAACTAACTTCTACATTACAAAAAAATAGTTTAAAGTGTGGAGTTCTTCCCCTTGGATAAGCTTTGTTTTGATTTTTAAAAGTATTTTAATATTTTCCTTTTCAAAACAATGTGTCTACGTTTATGCTCATTTCTTTTTAATTTTTATTTAATTTAAATAGCAAGTTGGCAACAAATTGTCTGCCAGATTTCGATGTCTGCCAGTCAGCAAGTTGCGGTTAAAATAAACACATGAAATTAAATATTAGAATAGTTCTTATTCTTCACATAACATTAAAATGAATATAGTAATGCCTAAATTAGAAAAATAGACATCACCTTCGATTCTGAAGATTAAGGATGATAGCAGTAATTCACCTGACAAATGTCAATATCTATATGAAATTCTATTACCTGAAACCACTTATCATATTTAAAGAGTAGAACTAACAATATTTGTATCCTTTTATTTATTGATTTAGTCTTCACCTATCCCTTAGTTTTTGGACCGTTGGGGTACACATCAAGATCTGTTGAACGTCTTTCTCCATTCCTGTCTTTTGCCTTTGATAGAATCTCCTTCAATGACAGGCCTTGTTCATTCTTTCGTCTTCCCATCGCTTACTCTGTCTGCCTCTTCTTATTTTTCCTGGTACTGTTCCCTGAAGGAAGATCTTTGCGAGCCCTGAGAACCTTGTGACATGGTCATACTGTTTTATTTTGCATGTTGTTGTTTTTCTACAGTATTTAGCAGGTGATCGTGAGGTCCAATGGCTGTACTAGTACCTTTTTAATCTCTTTGTGATGCGGTCTTTGTATATTGATACCTATTATTTAAGATACTTTTGTATAGGCTATTTAATTTAGCATGAGCTACATTAGTATATTGTATTTATATTAGGAGTTAATGAGTTTTACAAACAAAAAAATTCTGTTCACTTTTACGTTAAAACAAAGATACAGTAATGTTCACAGTAATGTTCATAAACTTTGTCAAAATGGAATTTATTTGATAATTTATAAAGGAAGAGGTCCTTTGAATGTAAAGAATATTTAACGCCTTGAAAGTCTTCTTTGAAATTAAATTTCCCGGTTTCAATTAATCCAAGACACACACGCACGCACACACACACGCACACACGCACGCACACACACACACACGCAAAGTTTTTTTTTTTTTTAATTATAAAGGAAATGTCAGAAAGGAAAAAAATAAAACTTTTTTTTTTTTCTGTGTCTTCATAATTGAAGATTATTTACACAATGCTGAGAGATATTAACCAGACATCGTTTGGTTTTGGCTTGTTTACTAAATTATCTCCAGTAATGCTATTTCTTAAAACTTTCTTTAAGCAATCCTCTAGATGTCTTATGTATACATACAGACATGGTTTTTTTCACAGCCCTTAAAAATGTTTTTTTTTTTGTTGTTTACATTTCAGTGTAGAAAACTGTCAATTCTACATTGTTTGTTTTTTGTTTTACAGAGATCTTGGTAACAATCAAATTTCTCACATTGCGCCAGACGCTTTCACTGGACTAAGTTCATTGAGTTCTCTGTAAGTGTTTGAATGTAATGACATTGGCTCTGTAAGTGTTTGAATGTAATTACAGTAGCTCTGTAAGTGTTTCGATGTAATGACAGTGGCTCTGTAAGTGCTTGGATGTAATGACATTGGCTCTGTAGTGTTTGCATGTAAGGACAATGGCTCTGTAAGTGTTTGAATGTAAGGGCAATGGCTCTATAAGTGTTTGGATGTAATGACAGTGGCTCTGTAAGTGTTTGGATGTAATGACAGTGGCTCTGTAAGTGTTTGAATGTACAGACAATGGCTCTGTAAGTGTTTGAATGTAAGGACAATGGCTCCGTAAGTGTTTGAATGTAAGGATAATAGCTCTGTGTTTTTAATGCGTAATGACAATGGCTCTGTAAGTGTTTGAATGTGTAAATGACAACGAATCTGTAAGTGGTTTAATAACAAAGTCTCTTCATCTAAATGGAAAGACAATTTATATTTAAATGTGTCTCTGGATGTAAAAGGACTGAAAGCATTCTGAGAGTGTATAAAATATATGTCATTTGCTAATCATGATTGATTTATTTAGTGTTTGTTATATTGTATGTGTGTGTGTGCTGTTGATGGTGTTTGTCACTTTTAGAATCTCTTACATTTAATGGTTTGTGTTGTGAATGTTGTGAATCTAGTCATATCAATTTTTCTTATGTTTAACACACATTTCACTTTCATTCCTCAGTGTTTTGTATGGCAATAAAATTAAAGATCTTCCACTTGGAGTATTCAATGGACTTACCTCTTTACAGCTTCTGTGAGTACTTATGAGAATGGCCTTTCACCTCTTTTTAGTCTATCCTTTCGCCATTGATTTGTTATCCCATCAGGCCTTTTGTTTTAATGACATAAAGTGTAGGCGGGGGTTTACCCGAGGCTTTCTATATAATCCCAGCATTTGCAGGAACCCCAACCCTAACCCCTAGCCTTGTATGTTGCTCCTACGCTGAAGTAATAAGGACATCATCATCATCAAACTTCATTTAATTCAGGGCTTGAGAGGCTTAAATCCTCTCTTGTAAAGCCCTAGACAGATACCCTGCTGTTTTTCGTAGTGCTTACATGTCACCATACAGGTCGAGATTTTTCGGACATCTGAGTCTACCTGTGACTGGAATATCTGTTAGGCAGACCCTATTATCACTTCAGCCCAACAAAACCAACACTGACATTCTGTGTAAAGTTCCCCTTTCAGACCTTTGCGATCTATAGGGCAGAGGATGTTTAAAGTCATCTATTTCTTTGGCCAACGGTTAACGAGTAGTAACATTCTATCTGGCAGTGCGGGAAAGCTGGACTTTTCTTTGGCATAAATCTGGCTTGAAGAAGAATGTCTTCAAGTCTATAGCTAATGCATCGTGATGGCGCACATGTGGATAGATAAAGCGATTTCAACTGTGATTATTCTCACTTTATTAAACTATATCGATTTGCGAGTGCATATATATCTTAGTATGAGGGTGGTTGGTAATAGTGCGCGTTGTGGGCAGGAGGAGGTGGCTGAAGGAGGAAGCGCGGAAGTAAGAAAGAAGGTTGACACTTACGATGGTCACTGACGAACAAGGTGTGGCCAATTGTTATAGTACGCATCAACACTGACCTGTGACTGGGCAACGAGCTATTGGACTCCACTGCCCACAGGTTGCCATGTCAAACAAGGTAGCCAAACTTTTTATTTTATTTTGCTGCGTTGTCTTATTTGATAGCACCACCTGGTGTTGTCCCTTTCTAGTGGGTGTAGACAGAAAAGTCGTCGCAACATCCAAATGTGTGTGCGAATGCTATTGTGTGTTTATGAAGTTGTTTTATGGGATAGAAAGGGTTTATTTTATTTGTATATTTATTTATTTATTGGGGGGGGGGGGCATAATTTAAGACTTATTAGGCCACAAATCTTCTTTGACTGAAAATAATTTAGCAAAATTAAATTGGTAACTATATAGTACATATTGGATACAATAATAATGATATGAAAGAGTGTGCGTGGGGCGTGGTGGCTGATTGTCAAAACACTTGGCTTCCTAACCAAGTGGTCTTGTTCTCCTTGAATCCCAGTCTTTACTGGGACTGGAACTTTGCGATTTTCAGAACGCTCCAAAGGCCACCTAGCTCTACAAGGTCTAAATTTGGTCACAAGCCACTCTGGTTAACTGTCGGCCATAGAAACAGCTGAGCTTGACATCATAGGCCAACATAGATCGCAAGGTCTTTTTTACTTTAAAAATAGATTTTTGTACTTTCCTTCTCACATTTACTAACATTCTTCAAAATTTTGGAATATAAATTTACAATTTTATAGACTTTTTTAAAAATATTGTGAAATCACGAAAATTTGGGACGTCTTGATAGGTATTTAAGAAATTAAAACCGCCAACTTTCTAAGCCTGCCTGACATTTTTATGAATGGACGGAAGTGTCGTTTTGTCACGCTCGAATGACTCCCTATACTTCATCAAAATCCTCCAATAGTATCAGTTGCCGCCTTCGGGGGAAACCCGATACACATTGCGATCCACAGCAAACTATTTATGGCCCCCTACCAAAAATTTGGACCCAATGGAATGTAACGCTTTGAATATCTCCTTATTATGCAAGATAATTAGACGTATCATTAACCTCTGAGAAAAATGGTATTAAAATGTAGAGAAATTCCATAGAAGCTTATTTTATCCTGTGACAGTTTGGCCGAAATTTGAACAGGGATATCGGTTACAAGTTTCTGATAGACTTGTAAGCTGTACGAGTACTTGTTCACCACTAATGGCCCATAAGTATCGCTGGGATTAACAACAAGAGTTGGAGCATTTTCACCTCGTATCGTAGATGCATTCGTAAGAATCGTGAACACTGTAGTCGGGATTATCGCATCAATAGAAAATGTAGTGTAGACTGTGGAGTATCGATATCGTTTTTGATGGAGTATCAAGTTTGAATAAGGAATCCTCGATAAGAATGACTACAACCAATCTTTATTTTGCTTTGCTTCAAGCTGATGGAGTTTCAGGGAGATAACTTTAAAGTAAAATTCCTGCAGTTGTCTTCAACTTGAATTGTTGCAAACTGTTTTTATTGTCAATACCCAGGGCTAGATTTACGGCAGCGAAAACAGTGCAGCCGCACGGAGCCTCATTCTAAAAAGAGGGCCTCAATCCTCAAAAGGGGACCTCCAAATACGTATAAAAAATATATTTAAATATGAATACTAAGTATGAAAAAAAAAGACTCAAATACTTAGCGACAAAAAAGATTTTCTGATGCGGGACGACCTCCAGACATACGCTTGGAACTAGTAGACCCTAATGACACTAAGCTAAGTGGTGCATCTAACGACCTTCAAATTCTAGCACTGGAGACCATTAATGTCTTCAAGCCCAGTGCTATTTTTCGCATATACTGATGGGTTGGCATTGATAGATTCTGGAAGAGCAGGCTACGGAGCCTACATCGACTATCTTGGCTCTTACTCAGTCAAAATCTTTGGTCCATATGGTAGTGTTTGCAGTCTTGATGCGGAGGTCATGGCAGTCTGTGAAGCCTTAAAAGTCATTGACTCTCAACTCGGCGAGGGACATTTGAGGGCAACACATTTTGTTGTGGTCACTGACTAAAAACCTGTACTACAGGCTTTGCAAAGCCCTGGGCCATGGCCCCCCAATATCGACACTGTCATCATGGCTTCACACAACATAAAGCAACGCTATGGCAACCCTGTCATAATGCAGTGGGTACCGAGTCACATAGGTGTGACTGGTAACACATTTGCAGACTCTTTGGCCCACCAGGAAGGGCAAACACCACCAACTGAACAGGCTGTGAGTTTTCATCATGCTCTGGCTAGAATTTAAAAAAAAAAAACAAATGGAAAAGTGGTTTGAGTGCTGGGACAAGTCCCAAAAAGCCCGTGGAGTCTGGGAACGCATGAGGCGCCCTGACCCCACTCCCCCGTGGTGGAGGCTGTCCAGGTCTGGGCAAGCTATTATAGCACAGTGCAGGACAGGACACTGTCCTGTTGGCTCATATTTCTCACGGCTATGGCCAAATTTCGATTCACGGTGCCCCCTCTGCGCTGAAGAAGAAGAAACCGTGCCTCATATTCTGTTTGGCTGCCCCAGGCTTTCTGATCTCCATGTCGACAGGTCTGAGAAACCAAAGACTCTCGACCTGTATGGCGACATTTATGCACTACGCAAAACAGCATGGTTTCTGTCCAGGGCTTTTGCAAGAGAGGATTTGAGCCTCTCAAGCCCTCCCTCAAATGGAGTTTGATGATAATGATGCGGGAGAGAACGACTGTATAGAAAATAAAATAAACATACATATAGGTGGCCCTGCCGGACCAAGTAAAAACAAAAGACGTTAGGACCACGAGGCCTTAGGACAAATCGCTTCTATTTAACTTATCTGTCCGATGTTATTGTCTATCGAGGCTGAAAAGAAATAAAGCAGCGCTGCTTTAAAAGCGCGGTAAATTGGAAGGGGGGTGTAGGTGTATGTTTACTTTATTTTTAAAATGTAAAAGAAAAATAGGAAACATGAGGATAAATGTACCAGTTGTCTAATGTGTCATTACTCTAGCATTAATTAAGATCTTTTTCATGAAAGTCTTGAAAGGAGGATAGACGCCTCCACAAAAAAACTCCCCACTGACTTAAATCCGGCACTGTCAGCAGCTGAAAGCCATATTATCTGTTAGACGAGTCACAGTAAGACAATAGAATTTAAGTGTGCTAAAGACTTTGCAAAGAGGTTATACCAGGTTCGACCCTGTACTCTTCACGCGGGATGCTAACTGCTTTTGGTTTCACGTAGTGGTCTCGTACCCAGCAGAGCCTAAGAGAACACAGACAAGAAAATGGCGAAAAGAAATACTGTCTAAAACGCCTAGCTATGAAACTGCTGAAAAAGCTCGAATAGCGTGACTTTCAATCTATCTACTGAATATCTGAAATGTTAACTGGCTGTTTAGTCAAGCGTTACAATGTTCGGTGAAGTCTACGAAAAAAAATATGCAAACAGTTTCGTTGAATTTTAGTTTGTTCTAATCCAGGACCGGCCTTAGGCCACTGCAACCTATGCGGCCGCAGTGGGCCCCGCACTTAAATAGGCCCCGCGCTACTTCTAGATGTCAATTATTAAATTATAAAACATTATAACTTGTATATAATATTAGGGTTTCCGTGGCCTCCTGATTTTCCAGGACCTCCTGTTGTCATTTTGGGGTGTCAATACTTCGCGCGATAAAAAAACAAAACGGTAATGTCAGTTTTCATATAATAAAAATTGATTGCAAAGACGAATATATTTTCTAATGAAAAATCTTAATTTTGACATTATGCTTATCCCTACCAGACTGGGCCCCGCGCAATCAGTTTCGCATAGCGCCCAGCAATTGTTAGGGCCGGCCCTGCATTAATCATTAATTATCGTCTCTGGGAGTCAACAGGAATAATTCAAGTCAGTATAAAAATGCCTGCTACACCTTTTTTTTTTTTTGCATAGTCAAAGCTTCCGAAACAGGGACTCATAGTTTTTGCGCAGCACTATGCTTGTTCTGGAGACTTACTTTAAAACCTCCTTGATTGGTCTTTCTCTTTTTATATGTAGTTCATTATTGAAATGTCACATGACTTTGTTTTTTTTTTCTCCTCAGACTTCTGAACGCCAATAAAATCAGCTGTGTAAGAGTAGACGCCTTTAAAGACCTTGTTAACTTAAATTTACTGTAAGTACCTCAAATAACATAGCCAGAGACTAAAGCGTAGCTAGTGATAGTAATATCCCCCCTCCCTCCGCATTTCTCCTTTTTGCTTCCTCTTCTTCTATTTTTTTTAACTGTATTTTATTGTATATCAATAATGTAAACCGGATCTTAAAATCGAATCCAAAAAAACAAAAAGAAGATTACTTCGTTAAAATACATGTATATCGTTAAGATCAACAGCTGGAATCTTATCTTATATGATACAGACGTTACTTCAAAATAGAAGATGATTACGTCCTATATATCATTGTAGTACAACTTTTTTTTTAAATATACAATGTCCACATACTGAACATTTTAGTAGATCTAGACTTGGTGATTGTAACAGTTTCTCTACATGGAGGGAATAATGTGTTTTTTTTAATGTACACATACTTCAAGAGTTCTTATTGTATTTATTGTGTAGGCCAGTGCAATTTTTTGCCAGATTTTATTTCAAAAAGTAACGTATTTTATCGGCCGATTCAATAGTTTGGCAGTGTTATTGCCAGTTAAGCGAAACACATTAATAATGAGGTTCTTGGAGAGGGCGAAGAAGCCTTATGGCCTCTCCCTTCCATTGTTTGTATTTAAAGATAAGCCCAGAGGGTATCACACCTTAGTAAATAAATTATCAAGGGGCATTAAAGTGTCAGCGGTAGGCAATAATATTAGCTCCCTTTTTTGTGAAGGGGACAATAGAGAAGTTTCAGATAAAAGTTTGATGTGGTGCTATTGGCTTCAGTTCTGAACTACTTTTGTTTCGCAGAATCTCCTGAAGCATTTCTCTCTCTCTCTCTTTGTGTGTCTTTCTCTCTCTCTCTTTCCTTCGACACACCCACTTGATGATAAATATTTACCAATATTCAAGTAGAAATAAAGATTTTCAGAAATCGTTTAGAAATCTTTTCAGATACTCTGCATCTTCCTCTCTATCTTTCACTCTCTCATTCCTTCTTAGTCTCTCTCTCTCTCTCCCTCATTCTCTGTTTCCCTTTCTCTCTCCATCCCTTTCTCTCTCTCTCTCTCTCTCTCTCTCTCTCGCTTTCTCTCTATTGCTCCTTCTCTTCACACAGAAACAGATATATTATGACATTAAGTACATACACATCTTTCTCTCATAATTAATTGCAGACACATTATGACATTAAGTACATACACATCTTTCTCTCATAATTAATTGCAGACACATTATGACATTTAGTACATACACATCTTTCTCTCATAATTAATTGCAGACATATTATGTATGACATTAAGTACATACACATCTTTCTCTCATAATTAATTACAGACATATTATGTATGACATTAAGTACATACACATGTTTCTCTCATAATTAATTACAGACATATTATGACATTAAGTACATACACATCTTTCTCTCATAATTAATTGCAGACATATTATGTATGACATTAAGAACATACACATCTTTCTCTCATAATTAATTGCAGACATATTATGACATTAAGTAAATGCACATCTTTTTCTCATAATTAATTACAGACACAGTATGACATTAAGTACATACACATCTTTCTCTCATAATTAATTACAGACACATTATGACATTAAGTACATACACATCTTTCTCTCATAATTAATTGCAGACACATTATGACATTAAGTACATACACCTCTTTCTCTCATAATTAAACACAGAACTATCGTCTGCTCCTCGTTTGCACAGCTTTTTTCTTTTTCCTCCTTTGTATGTCATTCTGTCTGTCTGTCTGTCACGCTCTTTCTCCCCACCCCCTTTTCTCTCTTTATCCTACTCTGTTCTCACAGACAGACAGACAGTTTTGAAAGCTGGTTCTGACAAAGTCACTTTGATCATGATCCCTTTTGTCCAAGTCACTTATGCACTATTTGTTGTACTCTTCAGGTCTCTCTATGACAATAATATCCAATCGTTGGCCAATGGAACTTTCTCACCACTGATCAAGATCCAAACAATGTAAGTGTATTTTCTAAACATTCAAAGCTCCAAATTTTACAGGTTTATTATGAGTGTTGATGCAATATCTAAGAAGTTTGACTCCGATTTTTTTTTTTTTTTACAAAAATGTTAGTTATTCTATAAAACCAGCAATAGGTCCAGCCTACCCGTCTCCAGAATGTAATTGTGTTTTTCAAAGCGAAGATGGGACTCCATAGCTATCTTTTGGGACTCCATAGCTATCTTTTGGGACTCCATAGCTTTCTTTTGGGACTCCATAGCTATCTTCAAGCTCATAAGAATGAGTATGCTCACTTCTAATCTCAGTAACGAAAGCTGGATCAATCTTCTGGAACAAGGACGAATAAAAAATTCTTTAGTTATTGTCTTTTTTTTTAAATACTGATGTAAAAAAAAAAATTCTTTAGTTATTGTCTTTTTTTTTAAATACAGATGTGGGTATTCCCTTAAGAAATTCACGGATGACTATTCATAGTTATATATACTTTGGTAAATTATGGTTTATATGTCTGTGCATAACAATTGATAAAACAAATTTTTTTATGGTATATTCCATCTTAAGAGTAGATTCTTTATGTCACTAAATGTGTAAGTCAAAAACAATTTAAAAGTATTTACAACACATACTATTCAAGCATAGCAGTTACATTGTTTTTATTAGGTCTAATTTATTAATTTTAGGTAATGTAACTACCGAAGACTAATATTTCTTCAATTTTAAGATTCAGCGGACACTGCTCATTAACCAAAAACAATTATATATCAAAGCATATTGTTATGTAAGAAAAAAAACAAAAAAAAGTAAAGTTCTCCATTCAGACAATAGGGGAAATTGACTTTAAATTGATGTAAAGGTCATCTGTTTCTGTGGCCTACGTTTAACGCGGGTGTCATGTGGCTAGTTCAACGACCAACCGCCTTTACTTTTCCCCAACTAATGTCAGGTACCCAATAGAGCTGGGTGGACTCAGAGGCGCCTTAAGATACCGAAATTAAAAATCCCAGTCGTCACCAGGATTCGAACTCGTGACCCCCGATTAAGAAGCCAATCGCTTCACCGCTCAGCCACCAAGCCTCCATGTAAGTAAAATTATGTCGAAAAAAAAAACGGTTCATCACATAGGCGATATTCTATACAGATGAGATGCAATGATAAGGAAATCTACACACTATCGACTTAATTGTTAATTAACAATTTAAATGCGGCTACCGTTTCGAATATTGATATTTATACATCACAACAATGTACAAGAACTGCACTGACCTTCATTGGACATTGCCAAAGTAGATCACACACCTGTATTGTTCAGGCCCCCCCCCCCCAACACTGTAAATAACGATCGATAACTAATAATCAACCCAACTGCTAATGAAAGTAGTTATTTCCTTTTTATCGAACTGTTTAAAAAAATATTGACGTGTTTATAGTAAAGCTTTTCAACCCGAATTCATCACAATCTGAGGTTTGATCATTTATATGTACTTCCTCCTTTTATCGAGTTAAATAATCATCTCGCTTTCATATTGAAGTTATCAAATTCAAGAATATATTGTTACCCGAATCGTTTTTTTTTTTTAATTCTTTTTTACGGTTATTTGTCAATTTCTGCTAAAAAAAAAAAGCAAAAAAAAAAAAAAAAAAAAGTTTTTTTTTGTTTTTTTTTACATGTTTTGAATGTTTGTTCAGAATTGAAGGTTATTACATCCTAACCCCAAACCTCTCTCAGAACGGGGCGAGGTTAGCACCCATAACCATTGAGACTTCAGTCAACAGAGCTTACCACAAAGCCAAGTAGACAAAAAAAAATTTAAGGGGATAATTTGTTTAATATCTATCTATCTATCTATCGATCTATCTATCCATCTATCTATCTATCTATCTATCTATCTATCTATCTATCTATCTATCTATCTATCTATCTATATATCTATCTATCTATCTATCTATCTATCTATCTATCTATCTATCTATCTATATATCTATCTATATCTATCTATCTATCTATCTATCTATCTATATCTATCTATCTATCTTTCTATCTATATCTATCTATCTATCTATCTATCGATCGATCTATCTATCTATCTATCTATCTAACATCGCTAATACACGGACCTTGTCATGAGCTATGGCGCTAACACATAGGCCTACTCATGAGATTTGGCGCTTATACCTAGACCTATTCATGCGCTTTGGCCTACTGGGGATCCACGGAACACTTATGCTAAAAAGTTTCGGTAACAGTAGAGTTGCAAGGTTAGGGCAAGGCACATAGTTTCCTCTCCTAAATATGTACCCGCCAGCCCCCCCCACCCCCCCCCCCCGGATCTGCCAGGCACCTGTAGCTAGTATTAACAATTTTAAAAAAAGGTTTAATAAAACGTCATTGGGTTGTCCATCATTCGCTGAGACTCTTGCTGGCCCACCTTCATGTAGGCCTCCTAAACACACACGCACACACACATGCTCACAACGTTACCTTGCCAAATAAACCTATAAAATAAATGTAAAAAAAAAAAAAAAAAAACTAGCTGCCTATAAACAGGACTCCTTTTAATTTCATTGTGATTAATTTTTTTTTTTAATTTCTTGGAGGGGGAGGGGCTATCGTATTTCTTCAAGTACGGAAATTTAATATTTATTTTAACACAGTCCCCCCCCCCCACACACACACTCTCCAATATAACGTGCCTTGGCGGTTAGGCTCTCTGAATCTTGAGAGGTTCTCGAGCTATGATTTAAACCCCCCCCCCCAAAAAAAAAAAGTTACAATATAGATTGTAGGCGTTCAGAAGAGAATGCCTGACGTCAAGCAAGGGCATTAACCTAAAATTCCTTTGCATTAATAATCCTGCGTGAAAACAATCACATCGACTAAATTGACATAGACTCACATCGTAGCAGCAACATAACCCGTCTTTCTCTGCGTTGGAGTAGGACATGACCGAGCGCGATTTGCCGAGCGCGATATTTCCTATCCATCTCGCCATGTGCCCCTGTGTACAAGATGTATTGGAAGGAGCACCTTCGCTGTCAAATTGTCCAAACCTCTGTGCCAGATTACCTCCGGGAGCCGAGACCCGGGACTAAAAAGCCCTTGAGGGGGAAATGGAATGTTGGTAACCCAATAGCCCAACAGGCAGCGTTTAAATCACTTAACTGTGTCGAGGCAGACACGACGGACGAAGGGAAATAATAGAGTGAGAAAAAGAGAGAGGAAGAGAAGAGGGGTGGGGGTGGGGAGGGGAGGGGGAATAAATCTGTTAAAGAAAGGGGAGCGACTCTTATAAGAAATCTGATTTGGATTAAGTGGTTAGAGGAAATATATATATATATAAGTGATTGAGAGAGAGAGAGACCACTCTGTGTTATAGGTAAAATCCGCTAATGGGTCTGACTCGTATACCAACGTTATAGGAAATAAATCGATGCTATTTGGAATGCTTTTAGAGAGACACTCCAGTTACCAAGGAATAAATCTTGGACATCATTATATAGCCTAAATGAATTTGAGGAGAGTGTGTGTGTTTTTTTCCACATATATTCGTAGTCTCAAGACTTTGTTCCTAGCGACTACGGAACTTGTTGGTCGTCGAACTCATTTCTAAATTTTAGTGAGTGGATTACAGCGGATCTCAAAATCCAGAAACAATTTTTTATTCTTTAATGGAACATTTAAAACACATTTTAATAATAATAATAATAGGCTTGTCTTCGAGTCCGAAGATTAATGAGGAATGTTGTATTGCCCGTGGCTGCGTAGCCCCAGCTGTGACCTACATATTTTGCCCCGTCCAGCCTCCAGGGCAAGCGTAACCAATGTCCACCTGTGATCGATTAAGATTTTCTTTTCGTCGTCTGCGGCTGTCCTCGGCAGCGGATTTTCTTTTGGTCTCAAATGTGTATCCCGAGGCGCTTAGGCTTTCACTATGCAAAACAGCAGGCTTTCTGTCCAGGGCTTTTACAAGAGAGGATTTGAGCCTCTCAAGCCATCACTCAAATGGAGTTTGACGATGATGGTGATGATGAATAAAAATAAAATATTTAATGAACCAAAAATGAATTGAGATAGAGAAGGATGTTTACACAATGAGAAAGATGAGATAATTTAGCAAATACATTTCTTCTCTGCTTGCACACTTGGGCGGAAGTTGACTAGCTTTCACAACAATGTATTACTACACTGTTATAAAAGGTGCGTTGGTGCACAGGTTTTGCAGTTTGAATATTTGGCGTGCAGTACAGGACAAATAAACATGTCACGAGAAAAGCATTATAATTTCCCGGAAGCCTGTCAGTATTGCTAAATGTTCCACATGGCCTGCCTCCATTGAGAGATTTTTTAAATACTTATTATACCTACAGCAGACAGAAGCAACCCTTTAACTGACACACACTTGACTTGATCCTATTTCCGAAAAATGGAATCCCCCAGAACTCGAAGTTTTTTGGTGTTAAGCTGTGGATTATTCCAGTTATGGAGTTGTCGGGAATTCCATTGAAGACATTTATGATTGTGTGTTGTTTGGGCTCTGGGTTGTATTACAAAACGACTAATGCAAACAGAAAGGCAAATTCTTGATCCTAGAATGCAATAGTCCAGTATATATGCACATATACATGTCATAGCTCAAAATAATATCCAGCTCTTAATAAAAGCGTAATCATTTATGACATTAACATGCATGATTAGGTTGACACATGAAATGCGTAGGACGTAATTATCTTCTTTTTTGAAGTAACGTCTATATTATATAAGATAAGTAATGTGACTGCTAAGTTTTAGCATGGCGTCAATGAAACGTAGGTCTATAGTTTTGTTGTTTTCATTGTTTGTCTATAGTCATACTTTCCTTCTACTTTCCATTTTGGTCCTTATTTTTTATGCAATGCAACTAGTTCACACATAATCATACATTTCAAACCATTCACCATTACTGTCACCATGACAACCTGCTGATTATGTACACATAGAGACTTATTCTAATTTGGTTCCTGTTACCAGCCAACCAAGGTGTACCTATATGTAATACAAATTTCGATCTAGAGAGGTCCCATGTTTGTGCTTCAGCCACCCCTTAATAAAAATACACCGGAAATCGTCTGTTTAACTCAAACAGTTAGCACGTGACACACTGACCCTCATTCGTGTTCAGTTTTTTTTTAAACTTCTCTCCTACTTTTGAATATTAAATGGCCACGAGATGGCGGGGCGTGCGCAACTCGTACACCACTCCGTTCTAGGACATTCCCAAACACTGACGTTTGATTTCCCCAAGGAGGCTCAGAGGACAAGGGCCTCATGTTCTATCAAATCCCTTTTGTTTAATGGTCAGACCAGATCAAAATCTCGGTTCCATTTATAACCATCCTCCCTCTCTCTCTCTCTCTTCCCCGCCTTTTGCTGGACCATAATTTTAGACGTCCCGCCGGGACCTCAGACTCATCTAAGAAGATTAAAGGACCACGATATTTTGTAGATATGTAGATTTTCCGGATGTTGTATTACGAGCCGATCACACTTGATGTTTTCCCGCCAAAAAACTAGGGGAGAGAATAGCCAATATTTGTAAACACAATCTTTGAATGATGAGGTTTTAAAAATATTTGTAGGCCTACATTTATTATCCATCTTCCTAATACTATTTCTCCTAATATTTTGGGTTCCTAACCTAGGGGTCGCCAGTTCAAATCCCACGAAGACTTGGATTTCGAACGTGAGGATTTTAAGAATTTCCTTGAGTGTATCCAACTTTCGGAAGGGTGTTGGCTAAGTGGTAAAACGCTTGGTTATCGAACCGAGAGGTCCCTTGTTCGAATCCTGGTTCAGACTGGGATTTTGAATTTCAGGACATTACTTTGGGAAAATAAAGGGTTGGTCATTGGGCCGGCCACATGACACCCTCATTCACCATCGACCACAAAAAAACTTGATTTTTACATCAACGATCTCAAGATCTGAAAAGGGAACTATGTTTTACTTATAGACACTTTTTTTTTCTTGGTCTTTTGTTGTTGTTTTGGTATATTATCTTATTAACTAATTATCTTGTTTGGTGTTTTGCGTGCAGTCATTTAGCCAGAAATCCTTTCATCTGTGATTGCAACCTCAAGTGGTTGGCACACTATTTGGAAAAGAGTCCCGTGGAAACCAGCGGAGTGCGCTGTCTTACTCCAAAGAGGGTTCGGAAACAGAAGATCAACCAGTTGAAACCGGAAAAGTTCAAGTGCAAAGGTCAGTGGGACTACTTTGTCATAGTCTCACTTTAGAGACGATTAGTAAAAGTGCTACTTCGTCATTGTTCAGAAGTCAGTCAGATGGCGTAAAAAAATAATTTGCATTGTCTTTGTAGATTTAAGAACCTTCCCGGGTACACGTCATTGGTTAGGTGGTTATACATGTTTCGAGGAAGGGGGTGATGAACTAAAGTATTTTTAGATACGGTGTCACAGGCAAATAGTCAACTTATTGTACATTATTGTACTTTGATGAATTTTATGAACACAGAGTGTGAACATGTAAATAGTGAACATGAGTTAGGTATCACCGGAAGTAAGGTCGTGTGAGAGATACTTTTAGATAGTTGAATCAGTCGAGTTAAGTTAGAAGAGTCAGTCAAGTACGATAGTGGTAGCAAGACAATATTTGGCAGCACGACAGTATGTGATAACAAGACAGTATGTGGCAGCACGACATTCTGTGTTATAAAGTGGATGAAGAAAGTTGTAGACAGTGGATGCAAGAAGTTGTATTTATGAAACAAGTTGATGTGAAGTCATGTAATGGTCTTAGTGATAGGAACGTATTATAAAGTGAAACAAGAAAGTTCCTATATTCATCTTATATCTTCATGGACGTTGGATTTATGTCATGCAAATAAAAAAAAAAATTGTCACGTTCGAAAGTAGTTCCTAGTTCCTGTAGTCGTTGTTAGTCCAGTCTCAGTACTGTAAGACTGCGTGTCAGTGACATGCCTACTGCTACAATACTTGTCTATCTTTACCCACAATGTATATAGACTATAGAGAATGTAAAAAACACAATTAGTAGGCCTACTGCTACAATACTTGTCTATCTTTACCCACAATGTATATAGACTATAGAGAATGTAAAAAACACAATTAGTAGGCCTACTGCTACAATACTTGTCTATCTTTACCCACAATGTATATAGACTATAGAGAATGTAAAAAACACAATTAGTAGGCCTACTGCTACAATACTTGTCTATCTTTACCCACAATGTATATAGACTATAGAGAATGTAAAAAACACAATTAGTAGGCCTACTGCTACAATACTTGTCTATCTTTACCCACAATGTATATAGACTATAGAGAATGTAAAAAACACAATTAGTAGGCCTACTGCTACAATACTTGTCTATCTTTACCCACAATGTATATAGACTATAGAGAATGTAAAAAACACAATTAGTAGGCCTACTGCTACAATACTTGTCTATCTTTACCCACAATGTATATAGACTATAGAGAATGTAAAAAACACAATTAGTAGGCCTACTGCTACAATACTTGTCTATCTTTACCCACAATGTATATAGACTATAGAGAATGTAAAAAACACAATTAGTAGGCCTACTGCTACAATACTTGTCTATCTTTACCCACAATGTATATAGACTATAGAGAATGTAAAAAACACAATTAGTAGGCCTACTGCTACAATACTTGTCTATCTTTACCCACAATGTATATAGACTATAGAGAGTGTAAAAAACACAATTAGTAGGCCTACTGCTACAATACTTGTCTACATGGGCGTAGCCAGGGGGGGTCTTGGGGTTCAACCCCCCCCCCCCCCGAAATGAAATCCCCCCCCCGGGGGGGGGCGGAATTAAGTGACTGATTTTTGCTTTCATTTTGTTTATTTTAGGTGAGATTTTAATACTAAATCATCACTTACCACAGCACAGCCGAGGCAGTTTTGAGCTAAGAACCTTCTACCAGGGGGCTTTGAGTTTAAAACCCCCTACAGGGGGTTTTGAAATTTAAAAAACACCTATCAGGGGGTTTTGAGATACAAATTCCTCTACCAGGGGGCTTTGAGTTTAAAACCCCCTACAGGGGGTTTTGAATTTTAAACTCCCTACCAGAGGTTTTTGAAGTTAAATCCCCCTCTTCTATAAAACAAAACAAAAAAAAATGCAAACAACAATCCCCAAATTCCAACACCACAGTTGAGGAAGATTTTGATTTTAAAACCCCCTCCAAAATTTGCGATAAACCCCATCTTCAATATAAAAAAAGCGAATTACACACTCAAAATTCTATGAGCGTAGCCAAAGGGGTTTTGAGTTTAAACCCCCCTCCCCTCCAGTTGGGGGTTTGAAGCTAAAAAGTACCTCGTCAATATATATAAAAAAAGCAAATTACACACTATAAAATCTATGAGCGTAGCCAAAGGGGGTTTGAGTTTAAATCCCCCTCCTCCAGATGGCTTTTTCTTTAAAGTTTAAAACCCCTCCAGATGGTTTTGAGTTTAAAATTCCCCTACAGAGCATTTAGAGTTGAAAATCTCTCTCTTCAATATTATTTTAAAGCAAACTACAGTCACCAAATTCTATGATCGTAGCTAAATGGGGTTTTGAATTAAAAACAAAACAAAAAAACTCCAGAGATTTCTTAGTTTAAAACCCCTCAACAGATGATATGACGAAAAAACTTTCCTTTTCGATATAAAATCTAAAGCGAAATACAGGCATGCAATTCCAAGAGCGTAGTCAAGAAAGGTTACAAATTTCTACCAGTGGCTTGGGCTCCATTAATAAAGTGTGAATAGTCTTCTGCCGAATTTGAAAATCATTAAATGTGTCTAAACAAAGATGACTAAGACAGATTTTAGGAGTCAGTCATAGAGATCGGGTCTAAATCAAAGAAATCATATGCCGAACTGGGAGTCGAATCCTTTGTTAGGTTGTAACAGAGCGTCGCATGAGGTTTTGCCGTCAAAATGAATTACGCAAAATAAGAGTTGCGGAAACAGCTTGCCGGAAAATGCGCCGAACGGCGCGAGAGGGTCTAAGTCAGTAAGAATAGCACATTAGGTTTTTGAAATAAACTTTTTAATAGCAAGATAATGCACTGTAGATACCTCAGAATATGCATTTTGTTGGCTTTCAATACCAGAAATAGTGCTCGGCGGCGGGGCTTCGCCCCGCGCTGGGGGAGCGCTGCGAACTCCCCCAGACCCCTTGCTAGCAAGGGCGGGGAGTCAAAAATAAACAATAAACGTCTTCCGAAAGGGTCAGAATGTAATAAAGATTAATTATGTACACGCACACACACACATATATATATATAAATATATATATATAATTTTTTTCCGCCGGGGGGGGGGGGGGTCAGGGGGGAATCACCCCCCCCCCAAACCCTCCCCGAAAAAAAATCCTGGCTACGCCCATGCTTGTCTATCTTTACCCACAATGTATATAGACTATAGAGAATGTAAAAAACACAATTAGTAGGCCTACTGCTACAATACTTGTCTATCTTTACCCACAATGTATATAGACTATGGAGAATGTAAAAACACAATTAGTAGGCCTACTGCTACAACACTTGTCTATCTTTACCCACAATGTATATATACTATAGAGAATGTAAAAACACAATTAGTGTTGTTATAACACTTGTCTATCTTTACCCACAATGTATATAGACTATAGAGAATGTAAAAACACAATTAGTGTTGTTATAACACTTGTCTATCTTTACCCACAATGTATATAGACTATAGAGAATGTAAAAACACAATTAGTGTTGTTATAACACTTGTCTATCTTTACCCACAATATATATAGACTATAGAGAATGTAAAGACACAATTAGTGTTGTTATAGCACTTGTCTATCTATTACTGCTTTCAGGCTCTGACCACCACCGAACTAAAAATGCTGGCATCTGCTTGATTGACAGGGAGTGCCCAGCAAAATGTGTTTGTACTGGCACCACAGTGGACTGCTCCAAGAGAGAACTAACGGACATTCCAGAGGACATTCCCATGTATACAACTGACCTGTAAGTGCATATCTACCATAGAGTAGTGACGTAACTGTCACACTGTGTCTTTTTCTACACAGATTCAACAGTAAATCAACAGATTTGCTCAAACTATACAGTGATGAATTAATTCTGCTGTAAAGACTTATGAAGGATTGTTCATTATATTAATGTACATTTATAATATAAATGTTAAGTTCATGTGATAAAAAGGGATTTAAAATCATTAAACATTGATACTGACCATTGGGAAAACATAGCCTTATACCAGACTAGTTGGAGAGAGATGGTGACCAAGAAAACATATTATGGGCCTTGATTCTTGAAGAAAAGCGTGCTTCACTGAAAATGGCCAGCTCCTCTACCACCAAAGCGAAAGCCACCTTGACCTCCAATATATGTGGACGGGAGTGTCCCTCCAAAATAGGGCTCCACAGCAATATGAAAAAGTGTTCGAGATGAACCATAGTCGTTTCACGACTGAAGGAGGCCGATGATGATGATGATAATATATTAAAGAAATGTAATATAGCTTCAAGATTTAGCGGATTGATCCATGACTAAATTTAACTATATTAATATAGCATTACTAATTATCTCTTTTTAATGCAGAAAACTTGGCTCAAATAAGATCTTACGAATTAAAGCTGATGGACTGTTCAAGAGGTTACCCAATCTACAAAAACTGTAAGTTGTCCATAAAAACAGAGAATTTGTAGTAGGGAGACCTATAGCATCATTTCCCTTTTACCATTGCAAAGGACATGCTATAAGGTATTGTGTTATTGAGTCAGATAATTAAGGAAGAATAAAGTATTTTATGTGGTCTCCCAGACTTAACTGTAACTTACTTTTGTTTAATCTGAAGCAGATCTGGTTGTTGTCTGCCTGGGATGGGGGGATCTATTTAGGTTCTCTTTTTGCCATCTGTTCCTGTTTTGGCAATAGTTTATCATTGAATCTCAACTGTAGTAGGCACAGATCTCAAACCTAGTTGGCTTGGATCTAAAAATTCCTTGATGTGGTTTTTGTAAGAACTGTCCATCTATCTCTTTTGGAAGCCATTACTATTTCACACCACCAGAATAGGAATTTTGCAAAGCAAGATAGTAGGCATAAGGGGTAGATCTATATCATCTTTTATAAGTAGACAGCTAAATATTATATACATCTTGATAATAGAATATATTTTTATGCACCATATCTTTGTCGTCTGATAATTATATAATGCTCGACATCATAATTGTTTTGAAATGATATCATAGATTTTTCCGAAACAAAATTGGCATAGCTACACCATCTACATGTGGAGAGAGTTTAAATGAGTTAGTCCAGTCTCAAGTAGAAATGTTTTAATTAGCTAAAAAAAAATAATTGCTTTTAAGATGATAAAACTACATTAAATAGATTTCATCTCTTTACTATGGAATCATGGAAGAAATGTAAAGAGGCAGTGGATTCAGTGGTTATTTCATCAGATTTATTAACCTACATTAAACCATTGTACTAAGTACCTAACTATATGAAGACATGTTTAAACCAATAAAGCTATCCTTTTATTGCCAGAGTTCTAGCGTCTTCTTTTTCAAACCTGCATCACATTCAAGTGGGAAATAATAAATGGAAAAGTGGTTTGAGTGCTGGGGCAAGTCCCAAAAAGCCCGTGGAGTCTGGGAGCGCTTGAGGTGCCCTGATCACACTTCCCCATGGTGGAGGCTGTCCAGGCCTGAGCAAGCTATTATAGCACAGTGCAGGACAGGCCACTGTCCTGTTGGCTCATATTTCTCGCGGCTATTGCCAAATTTTGATTCACGGTGCCCCCGCTGCGGGGAAGAAGAGGAGATCGTGCCTCATATTCTGTTTGACTGCCCCAGACTTGCTGATATCCGTCTCGACAGGTCTGGGAAACCCAAAATTCTCGACCTGTATGGCGACATTTATGCACTACGCAAGACAGCAGGGTTTCTGTCCAGGGCTTTTGCAAGAGAGGATTTGAGCCTCTCAAGCCCTCACTCTAATGGAGTTTGATGTTGATGATGATGAGTGAGGAATAATTAAGTCACTCATATGTCACTGTCAGGAGTGTGGTGAATGAGGGTAGAGCAATCGGTTTCTGAACCGAGTGGTCCCATGTTCAAATCCTGGTGAAGACTGGGATTTTGAATTTCAGGATTTTTAGGGCGCCCCTGAGTCCAACCAACTCTAATGGGTACCTGACATTTGTTGGGGAAAGGTAAAAGCGGTTGGTTATTGTGTTGGTCACATCAGGGCCTAGCTAGGAATTTCCCCTCATTTGGGGGCCCAGGGGGATTTACCTCTTTGGGGGCCCCTGCATTTTGTGTAATATTTATTATTTAATGTGAAAAACACTTGTTTTTGGGGTCCCCTCAAGGTGGGGCCCGCAGGGATTTTCAAATTCTCCTCCCCCCACCCTAGCTACGCCACGTGGTCACATGACACACTTATGATGCTTTACAATGAGCTTTACATTATCTGCCCTATAGACACTCTCCCTCACCCACCAAAAAAATCTAGTTTAAAACATTGATTGTTTAAATAAGTAAATATTGTTAATTATATTTTGAAAAGTGTAAGTCAGAGGCCAACATACATAAACTGATCAAAAAAATATTGAACTATAAAGATTTAAATTTTTTTCAGAGATCTCAATGATAATGAGATACATGAAATTGAAGATGGTGCTTTTGACAATGCAGACAAATTGACAGATTTGTAAGTTTTTCATTATTTAAATAAGTTAAATTAGAATTAATATGTTTGTATTTTAAAAACACAATACTAGCTTCAAAGCTTTGAAAAAACTTTTGGTAAAATTTAACAAATTTTTTTTTTTATCTTCTAGACAGTTGTCCAGCAATGACATCTCACAATTGACATCAAAAGTTTTCCAGGGTTTGACAAATGTTAATACTTTGTAAGTTTTTTTTCTCTTAAGTTGCCAACTTACAGTTAACAGAAAAACACAAGAGAAAGTATCTTTCTAAACCATGTGATCCTCAGCATTGACTAAAAAAAAAATAGTATTTAGCAACATTATTTGTGATTTAGCAATCATTTCCTTTAATTTCTTTTTTTTTTTTTTCTTTATTAAAAACTAAGTTGGTCACTATACATTTTTTAAACGCTCCAGTAGGGAGAAATTTGATATGATTTTGTGTTGTCTGTCCATCCATTTATCACATGAAGATTTCAAACACTAAAAGCGCATTGAAAATTTAATTTCACCATCCTCAACAGCATTTTCTTCTTTTGGTCTTTTGAAAGCAAATTTTTTTTTAATTAAATATTCAACATACACAATTTGTCAAATGATTAAAAAAGATGTATAGTGCTGAAAAAAATGCAATGGAAATGCAATCATACAGTTTTTGCCTTTTGTAAAATATCAATCAATGTAATTATTTAAACAAGAACTACAGACATTATCACGAATAATATGGAATGGATAAGAAATGGGGTGGACTGTAGCCACCTTACAGGAGTTGGGGCAAAAGAAAGAAGCGTAGGACGTAATCATCTTCTTTTTTGAAGTAACGTCTGTATTATATAAGATAAGATAAGAAAAACTGGAAAAGAAAGCTCATGACATCCTACCTGTAACATGGCAATGAGCTCTTGGTCTAAACTGCCCACAGGCTGTGATGATGCATGTCAGTGTTCAGGTCTTCTGTAATGATTGGTCTTGCAGACATTGAAATTAACAGCCTAAAGAAAGAGCTAAAGAAAGGCTGAAAAAAAGAGCTTTAAAAAAGGCTGAAGAAAGAGCTTAAGAAAGGCTGAAAAAAAGAGCTTTAAAAAAGGCTGAAGAAAGAGCTTAAGAAAGGCTGAAAAAAAGAGCTTTAAAAAAGGCTGAAGAAAGAGCTTAAGAAAGGCTGAAAAAAGAGCTTTAAAAAAGGCTGAAGAAAGAGCTTAAGAAAGGCTGAAAAAAGAGCTTTAAAAAAGGCTGAAGAAAGAGCTTAAGAAAGGCTGAAAAAAGAGCTTTAAAAAAGGCTGAAGAAAGAGCTTAAGAAAGGCTGAAAAAAGAGCTTTAAAAAAGGCTGAAGAAAGAGCTTAAGAAAGGCTGAAGAAAGAGCTTAAGAAAGGCTGAAAAAAGAGCTTTAAAAAGGCTGAAGAAAGAGCTTAAGAAAGGCTGAAAAAAGAGCTTTAAGAAAGGCTGAAGAAAGAGCTTAAGAAAGAGCTAAAGAAAGAGAGGCTGAAGTAGTAACATATGTATTGGAAGAGAACCAGAACTCAAATGTTAACTCTTTGGTTAGGAAGACAGCGCTTTTAACCTCCTTACCACCATGTTCAGTAATTCTGACGTTATTATTTCACAAAGGAAAATTTTCCTCCCCAGAATGCTCCGCGGCAACAAGATCAGCTGCATCAACAATAGCACCTTCACCGAGACACCCAAGCTTCAACAGCTGTGAGTAGAGTGCACCCCTAAACATGTTTATGTATTCTCTGTACTGTACATTCAATGCCAACAGCTGCGAAGTTTAATGAGCTACATGCTTTTTGATTGTTGGAATTAATTTTCCTTTTGTTAGACTACATCATTCAAATTACCAAAAGCTAAGTTTTTGTTTGTGTTTTTTAAATATATTTTCTTTTCGATTTCAGCTCTCTCTATGATAATCAGATTCGGTGCATAATGAAAAGCTCTTTCGATCGGCTACACTACCTGTCTACACTGTAAGTTTTCTGCACTCCTTTTTCCCCCCCCCCCCCCTCCACTTTTCCTCAGATCATCTTGTTCTCGGAGATAAAAAGAATGGTGCTAGTTTGTTTTCCTTATTCTGGTTTTCCTTGTTTTCTTCTGTTATTCTTTGTCTACTTTTTTCCCCCATAATGTTTTGTTTTAAAATGAAGGAAGGAGGGAGCGGGAGTGGAGTGGATGAATTTCAAGAAAATGTTCTTGGGATTTGGTTATTAGAGCCATCTGTTGAAGTCAGCATCAGGGGAGAGAATTGGTGGATGGGAATGTTCTCAGTTGTTGACACTTATTCCCCTTGCATAACTCCCAACATAAGACATTAAATGTATTTTACAGCATCCTTGTATATAGCTGTAAATATAGATGCAGCCTGTTTTCTAGTTGACATCAAAATGTCAGTTTTACTGGATTTTTATGCTTGACAATAAAACTCAAGCATTTACCTCCATTGGCAGCTTTTGAGATTCTAAATTTTATAAAGTTTTTATAGCCCATAATTATCCAAATGTATGCATACACAGCATATAATGTAATGTATGTATATTTCTACAAAAGTGCTAAAAGCAGATTTACAAATACATGACTTCCTGTTTTCCAAAAAAAATGTAATGGCCTAATTGTTTAATACAATTTTTGTTTTATCTAGATTTTAGTTAATATGCTAAACTATTTCATCTGCTAAGCATATGTCATGTACAAAATGTATTCATTTTATTTTCATTTTTTTTTAAACCTATGAGCTGTAATTTAATTAGTCTAGACTTAAACTTATTTCCACAACAGTTTGTAAAACAGTTGTTTTGCCTTGACTAACACTCTGGTCTACAGTAATGTATTAACTTTAATATTTGACTATTACAATCTAAAGTATCTCCCAAGTTTTTGCATTTTGATGTGAAGGGAAATTTTGATTTTTTATCTTTTGCCATTTCTTATTTTTACTTTACCATTTCATGCAGAAAGTACTGGATATTATTTCTAAATATCTTTATAACTGCAGATACTGATGAAAATAAAATATTCAGAAAAATAATCTACATAGTAATGATGATTGAATCCACCGCACTATTTTGATTAATTCTGCATTAATAATTAATAACAATATATCTTTTAAAATTATGTAGACCCATAGGACACTTTAGAGATTAAATTTTGAAATTTTAACAATTTTTACATCAATTATGTAAAAAAAAAATATCACTTGTAAATGTCAATACTTTAAATTTTATTTACTAGAAAACCTTTTCTCAAAGCATTGGGGTTTTTTTATTGGCTTGTTTTATTTTGTTTTCAGCAATTTGATGTCCAATCCATTCACTTGTAACTGTCATTTAGAATGGCTTTCTGATTGGCTGAAGACAAGGAAGATCATCACTGGCACGCCAACATGCACGGCACCGCAGCCAGTCAAAGACAAAACATTGATAGAGCTGTCTCCTAAAGACTTTGTTTGTGAAGGTAGGAGCTCTCTTGTAATGAGTACCATAAGGCATCAAACCATCTGTAGCATTCATTCCTGAAGAGAAAGGAATAAAATTCTATTTTCATGACTAACTCCCTTGATACCTCAATAACAATACAATATTCCATTGAGGACATTTATGATTGTGTGTTGTTGTATGGGCTCTGGGTTGTGGGAAGCGTGGTCGAGAGGCCAAGTGCACTTGAACTTGGCTTGGCTTGGCTACCTAGAAGGGGGCTCGAGGTTCGACACCCAACTCGGGCAGAGTTGTGTTTACTGAGCGCCTAAAGGCAGCACGGAAAACCAACTCCTATATACCCCCTCCCCCCACTGGTCCACAAATGAGATTGGACCAAAAGCGCTCTGAGCATGCTATAAGCATGAAAGTAGCGCTATATAAAAGCTATAATAATAATAATAATAATTACAAAATGACTAACGCAAACAGATGGGCAAGTTCTTGATCCTAGTAAGCAATAGTCACAGTGAATTATTAATATTATTAATATCTTATTATTTTTCTGGCTAGAATTATAAATTTATAATCTTATTGTTTAGTATACCTGTAATGAAATCTATTTATAGGTCTAATATATTGTTTAAAATAACAAATTTCAAAACATACATTTTGTTTTTCTACTCCAGAAAATAATGAACTTGGTTGCCATGTTGGTATTCAGCCATGTTGTCCTGACAGCAATATGGGTATGTGTTGATTAAAACTATACATTTGAACATAGGTTTAAACAGAAATGCTCCCTTGTTTTAGACTAAAAGTCTTTGAACAAAGATAGCAAGAACAAAACTTGTTCCAAAAATATATTTATAGCAAAGTTGTAATAGATATTTTTAGCTTGTTTGTTCAGCCATAGACTACTACTTTTAAACACTAAGAGAGATAGCACAAGTTGGCCAGTTGAACGACTTTTAGCAAATTTTAATTTATCACAGATTTAATATTATGCAAAGCAGCTCAATATATTCAACTCATAAAATCTGGTTAGCCTTTCAACAACACAGGTTATTGTGGTCACTTAGGTCAGCAAGTATCTGTGGCATTTTACGTCTCGTGAGACGATCTTTTCCCTTTGCAACTTCTTGTGTGACTAAAGAGGCCAATCCTTGATACACAGCTGCGATCACAGGTTGGGCATATAAAATCACCAGGCGCCATTGCATTTTCACCCTTCTTTCTGCTTCTGTTGTGTATGACATCTGCAATCTGTGACCCTTCCTTTATGCTCTCTCTCCATGTGGATCTGTCCAGTGCCACCTCTTCCCAGTTGCCAGTGTCGATTTTGAAGAGCTTCATGTCGCGTTTGCATACATCCGTATAACGTAAAAGTGGGCGACCAGCGGCTCTCCTGCCTTCAATTAGATCGCCATACAGGATGTCCTGTGGAAGTCGACCTACTGGCATTCTACGAACGTGGCCAAGCCAGCCAAGGCGTCTGCTGCTGATAACAGAGCGGATGTCCTGGCATCCTGCTCTATGTAGCACTTCCTCATTTGTTATCTTATCTTGCCACCTTATTTTAAAGATCCGCCTTAGGCATCGGAGGTGGAAGACATTCAGCTTTTTTTCCTGCCATGAGTAGGTTGACCATGTTTCACTTCCGTACAGCAAGGTGCTCAACACACAGGTCCGGTAGACTAGGGCTTTAGTACTGCTAGTCAGCAATATGTTGTCCCAGACTCTTTTCTGCAACCGTGACATGGTGGCCATTGCCTTGGCTATCCTGTTGTTTATGTCTTTATCCAGTAGAGTGTTGTTGGATATGATGGAGCCAAGGTAACAAAAGTGATCAACAATTTCTAGTGGTTGGCCATTAATGCTTACTTGAGGTGCAGTGTTTGTGTTTTGGACAAGTATCTTAGTCTTGCTTTGACTGATGTTTAAGCCGAACTTCTGGCAAGCAGCAGATAGTTTGTCAACCATGGACTGTAGCTGAATATCAGAATCAGCCACAATAGCTGCATCATCAGCATACAGGAGTTCCCTGACGAGTAGCTTCCTAACCTTGGTTTTTGCCCGCAGCCTTGATACATTAAATAGTTTTCCAGAGGATCTTGTATGGAGAAACACACCTTCGTTTATGTCGCTGTACGCATAATGCAGTAGACAGGAGAAGAATATGCCAAACAGAGTAGGTGCGAGCACACATCCCTGCTTGACACCACTGCAAACCTCAAAAGGTGCTGATTGGGCTCCATTGAATTTGACAGTACATTTAGTTTCCTCGTGAAAACATTCAATTAACTTCAGTAGTTTGGGAGGGCAACCTATTTTCCTCAGGAGTTTGAAAAGGCCACTTCTGCTGACCATGTCAAAAGCTTTAGTCAGATCGACAAAAACAATGTAAAGGGGTCTGTCTCTCTCTCTGAATTTCTCCTGCAGTAGTCGTAGAGAAGATATCATGTCTATAGTGGACCTACCACTCCTGAATCCACACTGAGACTCTGGGTAGACTCTAGAAGCTATCACTTGCAGCCTGGATAGTGCCACTCTAGCAAAGATCTTGCCCACTATACTGAGGAGAGAGATACCCCTATAGTTGTTGCAATCACTCCGATCCCCTTTGTTCTTGTATATTGTGACTATAGTTGCGTCACGCATGTCCTGTGGGACATGACCTGTTTCCCAACAGCGGCAGAGGAGAATATAGAGTTCAGGGAGCAGGAGTGATTCGTTGACTTTCACTACTTCCACTGGGATACCATCACTCCCAGGAGATTTTCTATTTTTTAAGCAGTTAACGGCTTTTTTGAGGTCACTAAGGCTCGGAAGCTCATCTAGGCATTCCAGTACTGGAAGATCTGGTAGAGAAGCCAGGGCGACATCGTCTACTGTATTCTGTGTGGCATAGACTTCGAGGTAGTGTTCTGTCCATCGTTCTAGCTGCTTGGTTTGATCTGTAATTTTTTCTCCTGATTTGGATAGAAGGGGGGCAGGCTTAGACACTGCTGGACCCAGGGCCGCTTTAATGATATCAAATAGAGCTTTGCTATTTCCTGAGTGGAGACTGTCTTGGATTCTGTTGCAGGTATCCCTCCAGAAGTTGTTAGCACATTTTCTAGCCATTTGTTTTGCCTCTTTATTAGCACTTTTGAAGGCCTCCAGAGATTTTGGATTAGGCTTTGTCTTGTGAGCGAGGTGTGCAGATCGTTTTTTCTCGATGCAAGGTTCCATATGTGCTAGATTCGCCTCAAACCAGTCTACATTTTTGTGTTTTTGAGGCCCAAAGGCGGTGATTGCCGAACTGTAGATTACGTCTCTTAATTTCTCCCATCTGATCGAGATGTCTTCTTCATCACTTAACGAGGGGATTGAACTGTTCAGGAGCTCGCCAAAGAGTGCACACTTCTTTGGGTCACCTACATGGTTGACGTTAATTCGCCTAGTTCTGGGTTGAGTGGAAGTGTAAGCCTTCTTGAGAAGTAGTTTGATTTTGCTTAGCACTAGTGAATGGTCTGAGTTGCAGTCCGCACTATGGTATGAACGGGTGTGGATGACACTTTTCAGATCCATCCTTCGGGTGATGCAGAGGTCAAGCTGGTGCCACCTTTTTGAGCGTGGGTGCTGCCAAGAGACTTTATGGCGTTCCTTGCCAGAGAAGAATGTATTTGTTACACACAGTTCATGAGAGCTACAGAACTCAAGTAGCCTTTGGCCATTGTCATTTATTTTGCCAACACCATGAGGTCCCAAGCATTTTGGCCATGCATCATTTCCATCACCAACACGGGCATTAAAGTCTCCATTTATATAGAGGTGCTCGGACTTTGGAATACTTTTAATTACGTCCTCTAGAGCTTGAAAGAATCTGTCTTTGTCCTCTTCTGGTGCAGCAAGGGTTGGTGAGTAAGCACAGATTATATTAACTTTGCCTTGCGGTGATGCAAATTTCATGTGTGCTACTCTTTCATTGCCAATGGGAAACATTGCAATGCAGGGGACGAGACTGTTTTTTATTGCAAAGCCGACGCCATGTATTCTAGGGCTTTGTTCTGGTTTTCCTTGCCAGTAGAAAGTATAGTTGCTTTCTGTAAGAGATCCACTGTCTGCCAGTCTGGTTTCTTGCAGGCAGGCCACATCAATGTTTAGTCTGCTGAGTTCTCTGTCGATGATAGCTGTTTGTCGCATGTCGGTGACGAGTTCAGGGTCAGTATTGAAGCCAGGACACATTGTCCGTATGTTCCAGCTTGCTAAACGCATTAATGTTGAGGGTTTTCTTTTCATTTTATTTGCAGGTGCGGGTGAGCAGCTTGCTTTTTGATTTTGTCTTAGCACCAAGCACCCAGTGGTGCGGCAAGCTGTGGCGGGATAGCACTTTATTGTCCGAGGGCTGCTCGGCTTAAGGCAGGCAGTAGCTATCCAGTGAGGCTAAAAAGCCCCTCCTACCGTCAAGAGTGGCCCCTGGCGTTCCAGCTTACGCCAATCGGCTAGGAACTTATCACCGGTAACTACCACTCTCCGTGTTTTTTCAAAGACATTACTGTCAGAGATGGAGTGACCTCTCCATTGCTGGGGGAAAGCCTGGGCGGTAAATTTGCGAGTGCTGGGCTGCCCACACGTCAGCACCCGCCTCTCTTCCATACTGACCGGGTCCAAAGGGATGGCGAGCCATCACAATTTGGGGACAGGTGGCTGCAGGAGTTTGCCAGAGAGCAGTAGTCTTACTACTGTCCCGCCGCCTACGGGGCTCCAGGACCGGATTTTCTGTTAGGGTTTACTCCCTTAGCCTTAGACCTTACAGGGACACACACACAAGGCAGTGCGGCTATTGACCTATAGCTAGGGGTTTGGTTTGTGGGCAACAGGGCGTGTCCGCACGCCGACGGGCCATGCCTGCCTCACATCTTGGGGCCAAACCTCCTCCGAGACCCTTGCAGTTTAGCCTGAGGCTTCGCAGCCTCAGTTTCCATCTGCCACCACGAGGAGGTACTGCATAGGACTTGCTGTGGAGAGGCTATGTACTGGCAAGAGAGACTTACAAAGTTGCTCCCCTTTCACAAATGCTAGCCAGCGGTGGCAACAAGTTAAGCTACCACACTAGACGCTTCACACAGCCATTGGACAGACTGCAAGTAAACACAGTAAATCACACAATAACTCACTGCTCAATCAGGCAATCACACAAAGTGTTGCTTATTGAGAAGAATGAAAACAATAAGATCTGCACTTGAACAATTACCCTGTCAAATAAACTTATTGTTCTAGTCTGGCAAAAATAGTAGTTAGTCAGTAGTTCCTGAGCTAAAAGTGAAAGCACTAAACTGTAGACTAAAGCGCATAAAAAGTTAGTGTTACATTTATGGACCTATAGTCATTATAGAATTATATTATTATAGAATTATAGATAAAATATCCATCGCATGACTCTTTTTCCCTGAAACTAAAACAACTTTATGTTATCAACTGCCAGCTTCTAGATTGTTATGGACCACAATTCTTTGTTTTTAATCTGAATGTAGTGGTGGTTGAAAACAGTTGTGATACCCGAGCCTACTGTCCCCCCAAGTGTACATGCACTGGTACTATTGTGAGATGCAGCCACCAACAATTGACAGAGATTCCAAAATACATTCCTCCAGACACGACAGAGCTGTAAGGATAAAATCTTTTTTTTTATTTAATAAAACCAAACAAATATGTACATATGCCACTTCAATGACAATTTTTAATATTCTTGCTGCAAAAAATGTTTCAACTTTATAAAAGACAAATACAGTAGAGATTATTTTAACTATCTTTAGGTACTTAGATGAAAATGCAATCACTAAAGTTCCTTACGATATTGGACTTTTGATAAACCTTAAGAGACTGTAAGTAGCAAAATCTTTTAGTCTTAAATAGATGTTATTTTTTAAGCTTTACTAAATAAAAGTAATCTCCATAGAAATAACTTTATTGCTTTTTATTTTCCTTCATATCATTTATAAGTGGCATGAAAAACAAAAAAAAATATTTTTTTTTAAACTTGAATTGCATGTTAATATCACATTCATCGTTTTTGTTCCAGAGATATCAGTTATAACAAAATAGTAACTTTACCTGCAAAGATTTTTTCAAATCTAACTCAGCTCTCAACTTTGTAAGTTTTTTAAATGTTGATTCATATTTATTGATGTAACTCATTTAGTGTTACTTCAATGTTAAACTATATAATATAGAACATTAGGGTACCTTTTTTATTGAGATAAAAACCAAAATTATTATTCTTGTATCATATTATCAACATAATTACTAGCTTTTGTTCTAACTTGATTATATACGTTTATATCTTTATGAAAAGTAACATACTGCACTATTTGTACAATTTTTATAGGCTATATGTTTAGTTTGTGATGAGTTCATTTAATTTATCAAAATATAAACAGTAGATTACATTTTTTTATTCACAGAATCCTTAGTTACAACAACCTACAGTGTATTGCAGACAGCAGTTTTGCCAATATGCAGAATTTAAGAATTTTGTAAGCAATTTTACCTCTCACTAATTATTTTAAAAACATTTCCTTTTTTTTTTTTTTTTTTTTTTGTCATTTTCTTGTTATTGTATAGTTATTTAAATCTATTTCCATGAATGAAAAAAATTCTTCAGTCATAAATTCAAGTGTATAAGATAATCAGCACAAAAATTCTGCCTTTTTAACTTTTAGTTTTTTTACTTTTTTTTCAGATCTCTTCATGAGAATAACATTTCTACCATACCCTACGGAACATTTGACAGTCTGAAGTCTCTGTCACATCTGTAAATAGTTTGTTTTCTTGTTTTGGAGATCCTTTTTTATTTCTTAAACCAACATTTTATTTTTAAATTTTTGAATGCTTAAAGATTTTTTGTTCTTTGATTTTTTCCAGAGCCCTTGGTGGTAATCCTCTCTTCTGTGACTGTAAATTGAAATGGCTCTCAGACTGGATTAAACGAGATTACATCGAACCTGGCATAGCTTCCTGCAGTGGGCCACCAAATATGAAATCTAAACTTCTGCTTAGCTCCCCTTCTTCTTATTTTGAATGCAAAGGTACAGTACTATTATTTTACTAAAGTCTTTAGATTAGCTTTTTTCTTTGATTGTTTGTTTTGATTGAAATTCCTTTATTTCAATATTGCCATATGTATGTATGCTATAGATTTTTTAATTTAAAATGTGAAAATAGATAAAGGTCATGTAACAAAAACATCTGGTTTGCAGAAAATGTTCATATATAGATATCTAGTGTAATGCAAAAGATTTAAATGCCAGACTTTTCATATTTAAATATGACACTCTCTTTTTTCTGTGTTTACTTTTCATATTAGGCAACATATATAGTGGTTGGGGCAAGAGTATTTATGTGTTAAAAATTAGATTATGCCATAGAAGTAATTATTTTTATTTGTAAAGTATTTGTTAGATCTGTTGATAAATACACAACTATTTTAATTTAAACTACCTGCTAGCTAAATTTTATACAAGCTTGCTATGGCTGAAAAGTGATACAGTCAAATATCTTGAGTTCTAATCCTAGTTTGGTATTTTAGTACATCCACAAGTCTACACTGCTGTAATAATTATCAGTAGTCTTGATTGTCCTGGTTTCAAGCATTCCTGCCATTCCCTATCCTTCTGTGGAAGGTTTGGACTAGAAATCTGAAGGGACATCCAAAACGTGAAAAAAAAAATTGTTGGACAACTCGAATCTTCAATTTAGTTTTTTATAAATAATCTAAACATTTCCCCAGGTGACCCTGACCCAATTATTGCTCAAAAGTGTGATGTTTGTCTTACTAATCCCTGCAAGAATAGTGGGAAATGTACAACAGTCGAGTTCAAAAGTTTCAGCTGTGCATGTGCCCCTGGTTTCCATGGAGATGATTGTGATCAGAAGATTGATGCCTGCTTTGGAAACCCATGTCACAATGGAGGCAAATGTCAAGTTTTAGACCATGGAAGATTCAGGTAGATTGCTAAAAAGTTTTGTGGAATATTGGCTGTTTTTTTTTTATTGACCATAACAATATGAGAAACATACATGCAGTCTTGTTTTCTTGTGTAAACTGCAAAGTTATTTCTAGGCTTAATTTTTTTTTAAAAAGTGACAGTATTTTTTTTATACCACAATTTCTTTTCTTCCTTGAAGATGTCAGTGCCTCAAAGGATTTGAGGGAGACAGGTGTGAGACAAATATTGATGACTGTGTCAGTAACAGGTGTCAACATAATGCCACATGTGTAGATGAGATTGAGTCCTATTCCTGCCGATGCAAGGAAGGCTACACTGGGAAATGGTGTGAACATACAATACCATTTTGTAAAGAGGGCTACAACTACTGTGTTAATGGAGCAACATGTGTAGCTAAAACAGCTGGATACAGGTCAATAAATTAGTTTCTTATAGGCATTGTAGTTTAATCATAATTGTCTTTGTAAAAGCATTTCATTGATTGAATAACATATTCTGTTACTCTCCTCCTGTCTCAGCAGCTATAAATAAATTTTATGTTTACTAGAGTCTTTAAACAAATTAACAAAAAAAAAATTGTTGTGATTGGCCCAAACAGAATTTTCAAAATCTCATGATAGCTATTATAAGACATTAATGAAGCTAAGCTAAATAGCTTTCGCCTCTTATCAACAATGTTGTTTTTTCTTTAAGTTGCCAATAGATTGCATGTTTTATTCTATTTGTGAGGAGAAAGTAAATAATCAACTATATATTTTCTCTCCTCATAAATATTACTAAAGTAAATAGCTTATTCTTGTCTTATACAATAAAAATGTTGCTTCGAAAAAGATTACATCCTTGGTGTGTCCCTACTTCAATCTAGTCATGCATGTTAAACAATGACTCAAACTCTGCCAAGTTTTTGGCTTTCCTGGCTGATTCAGGCAATCCATTCCTTGCTCTACCAGGGAAGGAGTATTTGTAAAAATTTGTCCTAGCATACGGAACACAAAATTTGCCTTTGTCTTATCTTATATAATACAGACGTTAATTCAAAAAAGAAGATGATTACGTCCTACGCGTCATGCATTTAGTCATGCATATTAACCAATGACTTAAATTCTGCTAAGTCACTGGTTTTCCTGGCTAGCTCAGGCAACCCATTCCATGCTCTAATAGCACTAGGGAAGAAGGAGTATTTGTACAAATTTGTCCTAGCATATGGGACGAGGAATGTGCCTTTATCTTTGTGTCTTTCAGAGTATTTTATTAAATTTTGTTAAATTTTGTTGAGTATTGTCTTAGGTTTTGTTTTATTAATAAAACCAAATAACATAAATTGGGTCTTACTTAAAGCTAGAATACAGCTTTTATTTATATAGCATATTTCTCTTATTTTTTTACTTTTCCTACAAATGTCTAAATATTTTGAAAGTTCTTTAATGACATGAAAGTTTTGATAGGCAAAATGTAATGTCTGTGTCAGTTGTGACATGAAAGTGTTGATAATCATATAATAATGCTTTCTCTCAAATTTCAGTTGTGAATGTGCTCCTGGATTCACTGGTAAAAACTGCTCACAGAACATTGACGACTGTAAGTCCCATGCCTGTCTAAATGGTGCTTCCTGTGTAGACGGCCTGGACTCGTACTCCTGCATGTGTTCCCCTGGCTACTCTGGTCGCTTTTGTGAGATAGCACCGCTGCTGGACTTAGTGCCCTTACCTAGTTCACAGGACAGTGCACCAGCCTGCCGGCTGCACGAGTGCCAGAATAATGCCATGTGCTACCAGCCGGCAGGTTCCCCAGACTATAAGTGCAAATGTCCTCAAGGTACACACTTTGTAAAGCGGCATTTTAAATTATTTTTTTTACATTTGGCTACTATCACATTGTACTTATGAAATACAGTATAAATTATTGGTTTGATATCCAGTCTAAATTTCCCCTTTGAATTTATGATGTAGTCTACATCAAATAAATTGGGGTTTTTTTTTTAGATTTCCTTTTTTAGATTATTTGGAGTTTATTGATTTCTTAAAAATTACCTGAAAAGATTTTAAAAAATAAATAAATGATTAAAATTTAATTCTCTTTGTTGGTCTAAAAAAAAAAAAAAGGTTTTTCTTACAATGTCAAGTTTATAAGCCTTTTCCATAACTTAAGTATTTCCTCTTTTATAAAAAATAACCCATATGGTATCTTAATCCACTAAGAATGTATATGGTAATACAAATGCAAATGTCCTGAATTACTTTAGGGAGTCTAACTAATGCTTCAGTGAACCTATCCAGTTACCTATCAATGTTGTTTGATGTAGTTGTTGTTTTTTTTAAGTTTCATAAAGAACATATTAATACCATGTTTTGAGTTTCATTACGACTAGCTGCCATTTTTTTCAATTAATAAAAACTTAGAATTTTATTTTTTTTTAACAAAATGTTACATAGATACTTTTAAATGTCTATTCACCCCATTAAAATAATTCTAATTATCTTATCTCTCATTGTGCGTATTAACTTGCATGATTTGTTATGTCATTAGACAAGGAAAAATTTTACATAAAGTAGGCCATATTCAAATTAGGGTAAAAAAATTTGAAGGTATGATTTGTAACATTGTTATCTCCATATGAAGGCTTCTCTTAAATAAAAGTATTTCATTTTAAATAATATTCTCATATGGCTTTGAACATATTTTTAAAGTGTTTATAAATTTTAATAAAAAAAATTTTTCATCCTTTAGTAACATTTATAATATTAAATATCGGTAAACTTATACTACTTTGTTGAAAGAAATTGCTAAATTTAATTTTAGCAATATTTTATTTCAATATTATCTTCCATCATGGTTTTTATCAATAGAAATAGATTTTTGTAATCTCAAAAAATTTTTTACAGGTTTTGAAGGTAAAAAATGTGAAAAGCTCTCCAGCCTCACTTTTAAAGAGAAGGATTCTTACGTAAAACTGATGAAAATAGATTTCAGAATGGAAACCAACATAACCATCGTATTCTCAACTAAAAGCCACAATGGAATCCTGCTCTATGCTGGTGAGCAGCAGCATGTGTCTGTTGAACTGTTCAGAGGTCGCATCAAGGTCAGCTTTGACATTGGCAACTACCCAGGCTCCACTATGTACAGTTATGAAAGGGTAGATGATGGTCTTACCCACCAGGTCACCATGATCATCTTTCAGAAAAACTTCACCATGAGCATTGACAGCAGTAATGTTTCACGGACGGTCACCAACGAAGGCTCAAGAACACACCTTGACCTGCAGGATCCACTGTACATTGGTGGTCTGCCAAGTGCACTCAATGCTCAAGCCTTTAAGAAATGGCATATTAAAGATAGCAGCAGTTTTATAGGTAATAACTTGCTTTCCATTTTAATAGAATATTTGTCACAAATAGCATTTGAAAACAATTATGTTAAGGGTTTTTTTTCTTTCATTATTTAGGCTAAGAGTAAGGAATGACTATGCTCAAAATGTTTGTTTATTCAGTTATTCCCTACAGAGTTAAAAGCATAATAATGTTCGAATGGCTGCCTGGTCATGTAAAATGAGCTCTGGACTGCAATTTCAATGGTCCCAGGTTCAAATCCTGCTCTCTGCCATTTCCCGCCATCTGTTTGGGCTTTGAATAAATCATCTTCAATTCTGAAAGAGCATATGAAACATTTAAAACTAACAAATAAGCTTTTCTAGAATAGACATGGAGAAAAAAATAACAATTACAGCTGGGAGCTAAGTTTTACTGTGTTTATCCTGTTGAATGTAAGCTACTTCTGGATCTCTAAGAAATAAGCTTAGTTAAAAACCCATTTTAAAATAAAACATTTTTAAGTCCTTTGCTCATTATTTCGCATTTTTAAATGGTATATTCAGCTGGTTATTATTTTGACTGGTTGAAGCTTAGTAGTTTGTAGTACCGTAGTCTCAAAAGGACAAGTGTAAACTTGAATGGTGGCTAGTAAGAACTAAATTTAGGAATCGGTCCCTGTGAAGGAATTAAAACTGGAAAGTTATTTGCTTACAATAACGATATTTGAAATACATTTGCATTACTTTCCTCTGTTTTCCTAGGCTGCTTTCATAAAGTAGTCATCAACAATAAACAGGTGGACTTGCTCACTTCCAACGAACGTTTCAAGGTCATACCTGGGTGTGAAACAGTGAGCCAGAACCCTTGCCTCAACCATCTCTGTGAGCATGGACAATGCAAGCCGAGGCGGCGCAAACCTGGCTACAGATGCAAGTGCAATCGAGGCTACTCTGGAACATATTGCGATAGAGGTAGATCTTCTAACATTTCATTCCTGCTTTGAAAACCGCATTTTGTACTGTGTGGTGATTTTCTAATACTTAATCCTTAGAGGCTACTAATTGTAATCATTTAACATCCTTTCTGAAAGCCCTAATCTTTTTATTATACTAATTGCTGAATACCTATATATTTTTCAAACTCTTTTTTATAAATTTTGTTCCATATAAAAACCTTTATATTCAAACCTCTAAGGTATTTTTTATTTTTTTCACCCCACAGTACAATTAGGCGTAAAGAGACAAGCATATGATGAAGACCATAGACATCGTAAAACATTTAGACACTAATCTTGGTTTTTGGGTAAATATATTCTTGGAATATAAACACTTATGTTGTTAGTCCTAAACATAAGGGTATTAAGGACCCTTTGTTTTAGTTTTAATTATATATTAAGAAAATAGTAAAAGATACAGTATACATTGAATATGGAAAAGCAGTTTTTTTGGTATTATTTTACAAGTTTTGGCAGTTTTTTAGAAATGATTTTTTAATTTATGTACTAGTCTAGACCTATTGCTAAATGGCATGGGATGTTGGTTGGCAAGGTTCAAACATAGGGACCATTGGGACAAAAGCTTGAAGTGTATACCACATAACCTTCAAGCCATCTTTGCCTAGGGTTGCCAGAATATTGTATTACCAAGGGAGAACAAAAAAAAGTCAAAATAGTCTATTAAGCTAAACTTTCACTTTAATTGATGAAATATGTCGATTCATCAAAAGCCGTTCAACTACTAAAAGAAGTAACATTTGTCAAATAAAGTAACTTTTTTTACTGTAGCTCATCAGCTGTGCAAATATTCATCTATATTCTCTTTAGATTGTAATTTGTGAGAAGTATATCTCTCACTGAGACAAAAGTCTATTTCTTTTGTTCACTGTGCCTCGACAGTGTGTTTCTTTCTTGTGTTGAGCAACAGGCTTTTATAATGTCCTGATTTCAAGTTGCAGCACAAGTCAAAAAAAGAAAGTCACATCAATGCCCCATTTCTTCAGATGTTGTATACATGACAATACATCAATTACGAGGAAGTTTATTAGTTTAGGTGTTTTCATAAGAAGCCATAAAAGATTGAATTCAATTACTAAATCTCATTAAGAGTAAAAGCAGGATGGTTGTGCATTTTGCATGCTGGACTGTCATTTGGACTTATTAATGGTCCCGGGTTCAAACCCTGCCCACTCCCATCCCCTGTCGTCCTGTAGGAGGTTTGGACTAGGAAGTAATTTCCTTCAACTTTGAAGGAACATTCGAAACATATCAAACATTTTACAAAATGAGGGCATGTACTCCTGTAGCTGAATGTCTGGTAACCCTATCTTTACTTTACTTGCTCCTGCTGGATTAAATTATAATTTTCAGCAATAAAGTCTTTTTAGAGCTTACAAACAAGAGAATACATTTTTTTTTTTTTTGGGGGGGGGGGTGTTTGTTTGTTTTTTTATCCAACTCAACTTTGGTCGAAATTTTTAAAAGAAGAAAATTAAAATGCTTTTTTTAGAGAGTTCAAATATTTGAACTGATTCAAAAATTGAAGCCTAAAGTTAAGATCAGTAAGTGTTGACCAAATATCTTTTAGTGCTAAATAAACAATGATTGATGTAATGACCTTTCACCTTTTTGTTTTCCTCAGTGCCATCTTGTAAGACAACTGTATTCAAAGATATATTTATTGACCCCGTTACAAAGTGCAAATCATCTACCCGCATTAAGTTTCGACGCTGCGAGGGCATCTGCAACACGGGATTCTGTTGCAATCCCAAAAAAATTAAGAACCGAAAAGTACGCTTGACCTGTGAGGATAAAAGCAGCTTTATTTATGATCTGCCGATCATTCGTAAATGTGCTTGCAAGAAATGTGACTGAAGGTTTTTTTTAATGAAAATGTTCCTTAGCTTTTCAAGCAAGAAACATTTGAAAAAAAAAAATATTTAGAAATTGTTAGGATGGTGATGATGGATTAGCAAACTCATACCTGTGAGTTTAAGCTTCATGATTTTGAATGTAAGATGGAATACTCGCTCCATTGCTCTAAGAATAACTGTACAGTTGTTATTTGGTTAAAGACAAGCAATATGGAGAAGAAATTCATAACGAAATGTGTAGATCTTTTAATGGAGACTCACAACGTCAGAACAGAAAGCGATGATTTCATGTGATTTATTCCTTACGGTTTATTAATTTATGATTCACACTATGGTCAAAGACTTTATAATTTACTCTATAGTCTGTTGTTTTTTTTATTTGAAAACTTAATTAGCAGAAATTCGAACTGCTAGTTAAGCTTGCAATCTCACATTATTGTTAAGTCTGCTTAGTTTAAAGCTAATAAAATAAATTGCTTGATTATGACAAAAATTTGGCATGTTAATACTAAGCCTTCCTACCAAAGGATAAAGACCAATGACAGCACGACTTTGCCTTAACCATAACATTACTGTTTGACTTTGTAGTTTCTTTATATACAAATGGCTTTATTTCATTTCTATAAGACTATTTGTGACTGTTAATTTTTAAATTTGTAATTGAACACAAATATGGTTTTCTTAAAATATTGTTTTGAAGAATCATTGATAATGACTTATTTAAAAATCATTGCAGTTTGATTCAAACCTAGAGGACTTATTGTGAAGTCTTTAACTTTAATTTAAAAGATTACTCAAGGTCATATGTTATTAACACACAGTATGCTGAACTTTAGTTTCAATGTTATTGCTAATGCTAAAAAAGATATAATAAATATTAGTAACTTATATGTATAGCTCAAATATCTTCATTTCATTTCTAGACTTATTTCAAAGTCTTTAATTTAAAAGATTACTCATGGTCTTAAGTGATTGGCACACAGTATGCTAAACATTTGTTGCAATGTTATTGCCAATGCTAAAAAATATCAAATAAATATTAGTAACTTGTATGTATAGCTCAAATATCTCCATTTCACTTCTAGAAAAGTATTTTCTGCTACGTCAAAGTAGATTGCTACCTCATACCTACATGTTGTATGAACCAAAGTTTTTCTCCGTCAATCGACAGCATTTATTGTTTGTATAATTGTATAAAAGTATTTTTTATTGATAGATTTGTCAGACTTTTAGCCTTTAGAAACTTGAAAACACTTTGACAATCAGAAAATGTTGCAGTAACGTCTAGTGCATGTGCCAACATGTAGTAACAGGTACTATTGAAATAAGCCAAAATCTTCTTATTTATTTTTCTTTTCAATATGTCAAGGATTTATATATGAAGAATGTCTGATCAAACATTTTATGCCAAATTTATTGCTATGGATATCAAATAATTGATAAAATCTAAAAAGGAAAAAAAAAAATTGTTCATTGTGGGCATCCAACCAATGTCAGCCCACAGTATAATTATGAACTATCAGAAAATGAGAATCAAAGCCTTAAATAATGTACCTGCCTTATGATCCTATCAAAGTATAACAAGGAAGCTTAACAACGTACATTTAAATAATTAACTAATGAAATACACCTAGTTCTAACTTTAATCAGCCACAATCTGTTCAAGATTATTTAATGCAAGATGTGAGACTGATTTAGAAATGAAGTTTCAATGTTTTATTTGCTTTGTCCTAAAAATATCTCGAGACCATTATGTGAGAGATATACTTGTTTATATACATAAATTATATATATATATAAATATTGGTCTCATACTTCTGTTGCTATTGTACATAGGATTGTACCGACTTTTGTACACTATATATTTATGTGTTCTAAATGTATTTGTTGAAATAGATTATGTATGTATACATATCTGTGGCCTGCTGAATACACACATTTTTTACATGGCTAATGCCGTTGCTGCAGTGCTGTGTTTCTTTGAAGCTTTAAGATTTGATTGTGACAGAATTTATGGTTAGTAAATTGAAAGTAGCTTGTTTTATTAGTTTTCTTACTTGAGTATATACAAAATATATAATACTGTAATAATATTTTTTTTTGTCTATGGTCTGAATGTTTCATAATTTACTATATAATGGTTAAAAAAGTGTCTTAATATTGTTTTAAATTTAGCTAATACACTTTATGGAGCACTTTGGAATAAAGTTAGTTATGATATGCTATAATCAATATGCTTTAATCAATAACTTTGCCTATATTTAAGAAAGTATGGGAATTTATTCATTACAAAAACTGATTTAAAAAGCTACATATGGTATAAAACTATATGTTAACACTATATTAATTTGTGAGAATCTCCAAGGCCAGAGCAGTGTCAGCCAAAACATTAAGTGAGCATGGCTAGTGGCAAGACTTATTAATCATAGCTTATGTTGTGGGCATAACTCCTTTACTATAAACTAGTTTCTTGTAAAAAAAAAATCATAGCTTATGTTGTGGGTATAACTCCTGTACTCTAAACTAGTTTGTTGTAAAAAAAAAAAGATAGAAAAATTTTGCCATAAATAACATTATTGTTATTTAAATAATTTTTTTTAAATATTATTTTGTACATTTCATTAGTATTTCTCTGAAAAAAAGTGACTCAGAAATGAGTCAACTGAGTTTTAGAAGACTTGTTATTCAATTTCTTTTTTGCGATGGACATTTAGAGAAAAGTTTGCACAGCTAAAAGTTTTTCTTGATCATTGATTAAAAGTCAAATATTTTTATTGTTGATTAAATTTTTAGCTGTGCTAGTTTCCATTGGCTAAACCATGAACAAAATGCATTTAATGGAAATGAATTGTTTGTATGATGTCCATTTTGATCTGTTTACATGCTAATGAAATGTGTGCATAGAACATTGTGGGTTGTACATGTCTGTTCATGCCTTGTACACATTTAATTTTTTTGGTGTAATTTAGTAATGTATTATAGATTGTTATTGTCCTATATTTATTTTTGCATTGATCTAGACTGAGAATATCTGTAAATATACAGATATATGTGATGTCATTGAAACTTGAGTGTGAGTTAAATCTGGCTCTGTTCTCTTTACTTCCCTCAAAGTTTGTTTTACAAATCATTCTCAATGTAGTGTAATGTATTTATATTGATTTCCTGAATAAAATTCTAATTTATTATTTAGAATTGTATAGCTTACTGCTAAATACCAAAACCCACAAATGAAACATTTTTTAACATTTTTAATTTCCTTGTACCACTTGCTTGTGACCAAAAAAAAAAAACCCAGAAAGATAATTTCTATTTAATATGCTACTTTAGAACTATTAAGTTGATATTTATCTAATTAAGATTTGAACTCTGTCCTACTGAATTAGTCAGAATGATTGTATTTCACTCATTGAATCATTTATTATTATTACAATATACAATTTAAACAAAACTTTGTGGAGAATGTCTTTTCAATTCAAATGATTTCATTTATTACTTAGTGTTTTTGATGTTATTAAAATGAATATACTTATAGAAATTCTGGGATGCATCAGATTAATTGTACATAGTTATACAGAAATTTTAATTCAAACTTACTAAACATTGAGACACTTTAAAACAGAAGACTCATAAGGAAAAAGTGATTCACCCTCATCCTCCCACTAGTCTCACAAATGAGATTGGACCTTAGTGCTCTGAGCATGCTATAAGCATGAAAGTAGCACTATATAAAGCTATAATTTAATGCATAAAACACTGAACTGATACAAAAACAACTTCAATTATAAACTATTCAGAATGACACAAAGATAAACTCGCAATTCGTCCCTAGTGCCATTGAATAATAATAATAATAATTTTATGCATAATGCTGTTAACAAACAAAATGTAGGCTCAAGGCGCTGTAATAACAATACAAACACGACAGCTAAAATGACAAAAGATAAAAGAATGGGAAATGTTACATGAAACAGTAAATAAAATCAATGATCTAGCAGAGTTTAAGTTTCTAATTAACATGTAAGACTATATACATGAACTAGAGTATGTGTAATATGTAGGCCTAAATATCTTTTTTGAAGAAATGTCTATAATATAACAATACAACATAGGATGAAGCGCAATATGAATATCGAGACAATATATTAGACCTCTTAAACTATAATATAGCTTTATATATGATTATTATTAAATCTCATGTAAATAATATAATATTACCTAAATTTTAAATTCCCATGAACCTGGTGTATATTATTCAAATTTAACTACTGTATATGGTGGTGCTGTGGGTATGTCTTTAAAATCTTTTTTTTTTTTTTCATAAATATCTTTATAAGTAATAAAGACAGGCTATCATATCACTGCTATTAATGTCGAAACACACTAAAAAATCACACAGAGCATTCAGCCCAATATATAGTTGCCTTTTCTAATCTGTACCAGATGGAAAGTAAACTTAATGGCTGCCTGATTTACTGTGGTCCTGATTTCATATCTCGTTCATGAGTTCATATCTTGTTCTCCAGGGCAATGGCATGCAATAATCATTTCTGAAGATCTATAGCAATAAAGTTAGCACAGAGACTATTAACATTTAAAATTTGGCCTATTTGTTCTTATCTTTTTTTTTTTTAAATAAAATTGTCTCACATTCATTACACCACTTCGTGTTCCCAAACTTCTGAAACGGAACACTTCTCATAGTCTGAAAATTTAGCGGAAAACTTGCTTTATTTTTTTTTAATTGGATAATTTCCTACTTGAAAAATTAATGAAAAACTAAATTATCCTTTCTTGCTTCTTAGTATTAGAATTTATTTCTAAGCATAAAACTATAATAAGGAATTATCACTTTATTAATGGCTTTGAGACTGACGATGAAGCGTTTAACCTCTGGATAGCAGTCATAATAGGCCTACTCATGGGCGTAGCCAGGGGGGGGTTCTTGGGGTTCAAACCCCCCCCCGAAATGAAATCCCCCCCCCGCAGGGGGGGGGGGGCGGAATTAAGTGACTGATTTTTTGCTTTCATTTTGTTTATTTTAAGTGAGATTTTAATACTAAAGCATCACTTACCACAGCACAGCCGAGGCAGTTTTGAGTTGAAAACCCTCTACCAGGGGGTTTTGAGTTTAAATCCCCCTACCAGGGGGTTTTGAGATTTAAAAAACCCCTATCAGGGGGTTTTGAGATACAAATCCCTCTACCAGGGCGCTTTGAGTTTAAAACCCCCTACAGGGGGTTTTGAATTTTAAACCCCCTACCAGAGGTTTTTGCAGTTAAATCCCCCTCTTCTATAAAACAAAACAAAAAAAATGCAAACAACAATCCACAAATTCCAACAACACAGTTGAGAAAGATTTTGATTTTAAAACCCCATCCAAAATTTACGATAAACTCCATCTTCAGTATAAAAAAGCAAATTACACACTCAAAATTCTATGAGCGTAGCCAAAGGGGTTTTGAGTTTAACCCCCCCCCCTTTCCAGTTGGGGTTTGAAGCTAAAAATTATCTCTTCAATATAAAAAAAAGCAAATTACACACTATAAAATCTATGAGCGTAGCCAAAGAGGTTTTGAGTTTAAATCCCCTCCTCCAGATGGCTTTTTCTTTAAAGTTTAAAACCCCTCCAGATGGTTTTGAGTTTAAAATTCCCCTACAGAGCGTTTAGAGTTGAAAACCTCTCTCTTCAATATTATTTTAAAGCAAACTACAGTCACCGAATTCTATGATCGTAGCTAAATGGGGTTTTGAATTAAAAACAAAACAAACAAAAAAAAAACAGAGATTTTTTAGTTTAAAACCCCTCAACAGATGATTTGACGAAAAAACTTTCCTATTCGATATAAAATCTAAAGCGAAATACAGGCATGTAATTCCAAGAGCGTAGTCAAGAAAGGTTACAAATTTCTACCAGTGGCTTGGGCTCCATTAATTAAGTTGAATAGTCTTCTACCGAAATTGAAAATCATTAAATGTGTCTCAACAAAGATGGCTAAGACAGATTTTAGGAGTCAGTCATAGAGATCGGGTCTAAATCAAAGAAATCATATGCCGAACTTTGAGTCGAATCCTTAGTAAGGTTGTGACAGAGCGTCGCATGAGGTTTTGCGGGACATGTTTTCCGACAAAATGAATTACGCAAAATAAGAGTTGCGGAAACAGCTTGCCGGAAAATGCGCCGAAAGGCGCAAGAGGGTCTAAGTCAGTAAGAATAGCACATTAGGTTTTTGAAATAAAACTTTTTAATAGCAAGATAATGCACTGTAGATACCTCAGACTATGCATTTTGTTGGCTTTCAATACCAGAAATAGTGCTCGGCGGCGGGGCTTCGCCCCGCGCTGGGGGAGCGCTGCGAACTCCCCCAGACCCCTTGCTAGCAAGGGCGGGGAGTCTACAATAAACAAAAAACGTCTTCCGAAAGGGTCAGAATGTAATAAAGATTAATTATGTACACACACACACATATTTTTTTTCCGCGGGGGAGGGGGGGGGAGGTCGGGGGGGGGGAATCCCCCCCAAAACCCTCCCCGAAAAAAAATCCTGGCTACGCCCATGGGCCTACTGGTTAGTTGGATATTAATGTCAAGTGTGGAGTCTGAGTTTGTTACAACATAAAATAATTATCTTTCGAATAAAAAAAGTTGTAGTAAAAGGACCGAATGCAACAAATTATAAAATATTTAGTTACTCTACAAAAAAAAAACATTGCTGAGCTTTGCATTGATGCGGCCAATTGAAGTCACTGATTAGATCAGACTTTTCTGGTCACTTGTATCGGAGTCACTCCGCCTTACTAGTTCAGCTGTCATGGAAGATTGATGCCGAACTAGGAAATAGTCCTCTCTATTTTCCAGGGATGACAAAAACCTTTCTTCTGGTTAAAGCACCAGGATAAAGAAAGAAGAGGCAGAGAAAGCTATGGGAAGACAACACATACATATGGTAGAGCCTGCCATTGAAAGAGGCTCTATCCAAGGCAAAAAGGATATATTCGCTACCTATTTCTAAGAAGATAATCATAAAAAATAATTTGGGTTTAAAATGTTTTAATTATATACAGTTCAATATTATCCATAGCATTTTAAAATTTGTGGAAATAATTTAAACCACGCCAGCTTCTGTTAACTCTTGTATCTTCCTTTTAAATATTATATAATATAGACCTATATAGGCCATATATGTCCATTTAAATAAGCTATGCATAAATAAGTTAATTAAGTAAATCTTCTTCATCAATTGTATCATATATGTCAGTGTTTCCCAAACTCCGTTAGGCCTAACTAGGCTACCACGTGAATTAGTCTCTCTAAAATAAATAAACAAAGTGTTCCGCTAAATACTCAGAATGTGCGAAGTGTTCCGTTAAAGAAAAAGGTTTGGGAAACACTAATACTAATATATGTCATTTTCTTCTTCTTCTTGAAACTGTCAGGTTAGAGTTCCAAGAGCCGAAGGCTCAACTCTACGCCAGCAAAAGTGAACAGAGCTCCCTCTCACTGGCCTGAAAGAGAACAGTGTACACTGTTCTGTCTGACAGGTGGGTCAGACTCGCGGCAAGAGGCCGCGTACACTAAGACCCCCGCCATTTTCCTTTTCTATACCAAGCTAACCGTGCGGGACACGCCATTTATGTAACGGCCCCTTGTGGAACAGTGCCTGGTTGTGGGAGCTTTTTTACAACTCCGCGCAATGCAATGATGATGCTCTTGCACCCCCTTAGGCACCCCCACGGGAGTCTTGTTTTGCTACCCTTTAGCCTAATCGTTTCCTCCTACGATCGTTTCCACCCGGGCGCCACTATGAGGCAGGGTAGCATGCCCGGGGTATATGTCATAAAATATGTGTAACGGTCAAATAACTTTCGAACAGCTTGTCCTGCGACATCTGTGGATTTATCAGTCTGCAATGCCCATCTATTGCAAAGTCCAAGACGAGGATATAATTTATGTGTGTTGCTCGAAACATTTAGCTCAATGCGATACTAATTTTGACATCGTTCTGTGGTGGACTCTAAATTAGATTGCTAACTCGTCAAAGGGAAGTTGAAAAAAAAAAGTAAATTTAACCACAGACTTCTTTTAGTTCCAAAACCCAGCAGGTCAGTCCCCGAATGTATTTATAAAAATTGCAGCGATTCCAGCGGCAAGCTTGTCCTGACTGTTGATTAAGTCAATGAAAAAGACTTGCAAACGTAATGTAATAAACTTGAGAGGAGACGAAACAACGAACACAGATGTCTATTTACACGGGGACATCACAAATACATAGAACAACATCTGCCTTGACTTGAGCACACCATCGATCTTCATCAGCTCTAGACTTGGGCTTCGTTATCTTCTTTCTAAAATGTCAACATCCTTCTCAGTCTAGTCTCTAATGGTGCGCACCTTTTGCACTAGCTTGGATGGCGGTGTGCATGGCAAGGTTATAACAGCATACACGTCATCATCCACGACAACGTACTGAACAGGGAAACTTGATCCATCCTTGCATTTGTGGGGACCTGTAGGCGTACTTATACGGTCCGAAACTTACACACAGCTCCTCCTTCGTGGCCGAAGATGAGCACATTTCTCATTTCCTTTGAACACAAGATGACTGTAATGTCCAATCCTCGGTTTGAAAGGCTGTTCGCATAGGTTGCATGGGTAGGTTGTGAAAGGGTTGTGAATAGGCCACTACACTATCAAGACACCTTAAGTGGCAAAAACGACGTTATTGCCAAATTTTAAGAAAGTAAATTATTAATATAATCAACGTCGTTTCACCTTTCTACCTTAGCAACACGATCGATTCAAAAGGTTCTTTAAAAGAAAACATTGTAATAAATAAATTATGGCTTTTATATAGCGATACTTTCATGCTTATAGCATGCTCAGGGCGCTTTGTTATGGACCAGTGGGGGGAGGGGGAGATAGGGAAAGGTTTTTCCGCGCTGCCTTTATGAGCTCAGTAGGCATAAACACAACTCTGCCCGAGTCGAACCTCGAGCCCCCTTCATAGGTAGCCAAGCCAGTTCAAGCGCACTTAGCCTCTCGACCACGTTTCCCACGTGCCTCTTCACGATTCTATAAAATAATATACCTCTCCCCTTTGCAAAACAAACCAGTTTCTCCTGACCATCGTACTATTGACTTTTTTTGCTACAAGACGCCATGGTTGGGGGGCGGGGGGGGGTGCGAAAACCTGACCATTGGGGCGGGGCGAAGCTGTTTAAATTATTTTACTAGTGTAAAATTAAAGAGGTGTATTTCATTGTAGTTATCAATCAACGTTTGAATAATAACACAGTAAATGACATTATTATTAATGTTTAAAAAAACTAGAAGATGGTAAGCTCAAGATTTCCTATCATCTACTATTAAGGACCTATTAAAATGTCTACCATTTCCGCGAGAGGCGTTAGCAACAATTTAATATTGATTCAAAACAATTTTGAAGAAGATATTTCAAAACTTCACCGCTAACATGACTCGTCTCGAATCGTCAAAATTCTCTCAAGTGTTTGACATCGTAAAGTTGACGACCTTTGTGTGACAAAAAAAACTAAAAAGTTCGAGGCAAGGCTTCTTACTTAACACGAAGATTATCTTAACTTGTCTAAAGACATGCGTATGTACCTTGAACATCCCTCGCATAATTATATTGGCCAATGCTGCATCCTTCTTTATTAGACTTAATTTTAACGATTTTTTTGTTACTAGGACGAATAGTGTGGCCAGATTCCAAGAAAATTCTTCATTATCAGAACATCCACTTCGTTATACTTTAACAATGACATGGGCTCTTCTTGTTACGGGAAGAAAAGAATTGATGAAGCGGGAAAATGCGTTGTAGACAGCAGAGAAAGAATTGATGAAGAAAAATGCGTTGTAGACAACAGAGAAAGAATTGATGAATCAGGGAATAGCTTGGTGAAGCTAACGGCGCTTCCCCAGACTACCTTGCTGGATGAAGAGGGAACTTGATGCCTAATACTTGCCTAATAGGCCTACTATCTCCAAAAAAAAAACTATTTCGGTTATACAAATCACTTTAAAATTATCTACAAAGCTCTATTTCTGAAACGAAAAAGACTTAACAATTAGCGGGACGCCAACGGCAAAAGTTTGATAACCACTGCTAATTTGCCTCTGATGAAGTCGAATGTCTCTAACATTTCAGATAGGATCAGTCTCCCCCTTTCTTAATTTGATTTTATGTGATTTGCAATCTTCACACTTTAAGAAATAGTACAAGTTTCCGTCTAAAGGTCTAACGAAGGAAACATGTTCAGGTGATGCTCAACAGTGGCATTTTATAATAAAATCGGCCACTCATTCTACATTCGTGTAACAGTCAAAGAAAGTAGGTAATCAGGCTCACTGTATTGGTTCAACAAAAAGAACAAACTAACTATAATATTTATATGGAAAGGTTTGGAGAAAGTTGATGGAGGATGGGGTAAAACACCCTGAGCTAACCGCACCTGGTGACACAGACCCTAGTGACGCCACTGCTAGGAGGAAGGAGCATATATAGTATTATATACGACTTTGTCCTAGCATATGGAATAAGTCAAAAAGAAATGTGCCCCTAACTTTGTCACAGTGAGTTTTTGTCTTTTTGAGTATTTTATTAGATTTCTAATTTTAGCTGTGGATGATTTGGCACACGATTTTATCAAAATTAAACCACGTACAATACAATGATTTTCATGTGCAGACCGTATATTGATTCTAGCCTACATGGACCATGATGGACCTCTATATTTATCGTGTCAACCGGTGTCAACATAATTTTATTGGCTCAGAAACATTTTTTTTTTAAATCACTTAGCTATATATATATATATATATATATATATTGTTGGAAGTGTGTGACTCTTATGTTTATTTATTTTCTGCGTCAATTGGAGTTTTTAATACAGAAGAGTTCGATGTACATCAGTGTTGTGTTATAGTTATACTGTTATAGGATAGGAATGGCAAAATGGGAGTTGACTTTCGTGAACCTAAATATTAAAGATCTGATGCATATTCTACCAAAAATCGAATTCTTCAATAATTAATATAACATCTAGGACTAGTCTATAGGTATAACAGTTGATTAGGAAAGCACAAGTTGTTTTAGATCTAGATCATCTTGTTGATCTAGACTAATCTAGAGTCTAGACTTAATAATTAAAATTAAATTAAGTCAGTCTTACTCTTAGGGACTTATGTCCTAGCTCAGTCCAGTCACAGTGAACTCACTTTCTCACTCACTCTGTTAGTGTTACTCAGTCTAGTCAGTCTAGACTCTTGACTTAGACTTAGTAGAGTCTTAGAGTTTAGTATTTAGAATTTAGAGTTAGCTGTAGTGTTAGAGTCTGTTAACTCTGTTAGAGCCTTAAAATTAAAGCCTTAGGTTAGCCTTGCCTTATTAATTATCTTATATAACTATATTCTAGTATAAGTTATATGTTATAATAATTAGTTAAGTTATAATATTTATAATAATTTTTATATAATAAATTATAAAGTGAGTTTATAATAAAGTATAAAATAATAAAGTCTAAGTAGTAAAATAGATTTTAATAGATCTACTTTAAATTTGTATAACAACACTGTCACTGACAACACAACAGTAACACTAGTAACAGTCTCAGTGAACAGTAAACATAAAACACTAAACAGTAATTTAAATTTGAGTAATGAGTAAATAATATATATTAATATATTAAATATAATAATATATTATATTATATATTACTTTATTAGAATTAGATCTAGACTCTATATAGTATATAACTAGAGTAGACCTAGAATCTAGATCTATATTTAATTATAACTTACTAAATTGGTGATTGAGAGACTTAATTACTGAATCATATAATTAAATTCTTACTTTACTAACCAACTCAGACGACTCAACTGACTTATAATTCAATTAATTCTAAGATTAAGATCTAAACTCTAAATCTATTATAATAGTTTCATTTAGATTCATTAAAGTTGAAATTTTTATCAAAGTACCTATATTATTTATCTATCTATACCAGTCTCAGAATAGGCAATAGTCGAAGATGTTTAGAAATATGAGACTTAACTTAGAGCCAGACTCAGTAGAGACTCATTAATTAAATATTATCACAAATTTTGAATCTTGAAAAAATTGGATGAATGGAATATAGATCTAGTATTCTAGAATCTAGACTAGAGGAGCCTAGAGTCTTCTTGTTGATTATTCAGTTATTGTATTTATTCTGCTCTGGTGAATCTTCAATGTTCAAAGTATCATCTAGATGTCTATACTCATTCTATATATTGTATTATAGACCTAGAGGCTCTAGATAGAGCTATAAGTAGAAGTAGATCTACACAGATTATGGGAGCCACCACACCTCCTTTAATAATTATACACACTTAATAAAAGGTTATAAAAATATAAAGATATATCTATTTTGCAATGCTTTGAATTTTTCAGAATGTCTCCAACATCAAATGCTCTGCTCTGGCTTCTGCTAGGTGTTAGCTTATTTTTTGTAACTTTTGGAGAATATGCTATTTTTATAGGCCTTTGTGGATTGGCTTTTCTAGCAGGGTAAGCATCTGTATCTCTTAAGATTGACTAATATGGAAAATCCAAATGATTTATTAAATCATTTTACTCTATTTTACAATTTTTTATTTCTTCATATTAATTTGTTTATTTGTTAAGATATGGGCTGCTTAAACAAATTTTAGTTAGATAAAGCTAAATTTGTGAAACATGGAAAACAAATTTTGCATGTAAAAAAAAAACAAGGCCAGGACTTATTAAAATTTTCCCCATTTGAATCATCCATTCAAGACCCATATAGTCTTTGAATGTGATTATGCAAAGGAACAAAGATTCTATTTTTACATTATCTCCTACAATAGGTCACTCTAAAAACATACACATACATGCATGTCAAGTTATTTTTCAAAGCTTTATACCAACTCACTTGATTTTTTCTGTATGTCTGTCTATCTGTCTGTCTCTCTGGTAAAAAAGTTTGAACATGTTTTTCTCCCATTTCCTATTCTCTGATCAAGTTAAAACTTTGCACAATCATTCATTAAACATGACAAGTCATGAATCAATAAAAACATTAACCAATTGATTTATTGTTGGTGATTAATTATTTTGTTTTGACAACAAAATAAAGGGAATAAATGCTACTTAATGTTTCAAATGACGTGATTCTTTATTGTCTTTAATAAATGTACAGCTACTACTATACAATGAGTCTCCTGGTCTCTCTTTCTCATACTGGGCTTAGTTGTAAGGATCCACTTCACACTGAACTCATCTTGATTCTTACATTCTCATTCTTTACACAGGGCCCCGAAGGGCTTCTCGAATGCGATAAAAATGGCACCAAAATGCACCAGTTCTTTCTAAATGATCACATGGTGATTTCACATGTGATTTGCTCTGCTCGTCAAGTGTTCAGATCGCAGTACCTTCCTCAAGAGTTACTCATTATTGTTGATGGTTCTCAGTGCATTGGCCTGTTTCATCAATAATAATAATCTTTATTATCCATGAGGAAATTTTTTTTTACAGGTCTCCATAACAAAAAATAATACATAATTAGAATTATTTGTACGATAGCACACAAAATATACATTGATACCCCAGTTTCTCTTAACATTACATGTGAAATTTACAACAGTAGGTTACATTTTGTTCAACAATTTATATTCTTTGTTATGGTAAAATGTTAAAATCATGAAACAGAGGGTGTATGTTTATGCTTAAAATTTATATAGCTTTCTTAGCAACGTTTGTCTCAAATAGGTGGCCAAGTGTGTGTGTGTTGTTGTTTTTTTTTTTGCCTATGATCTTACTAGCAGAATTTAGAATTTTAAAAAGTTTATTTATGTTCAGATTGCCATGATGTGAGCATGGTTAAACATTGCCACCACAGTTGTAACTATATTTTTGAAAATTGTAACAAAACTTTTGCGATACTTATTTTCAGCACTTTGGTCATTATCTATAACTTTGGTAAACAAGCTACTGAATTGGACATGCCAGAGATTTCTCTTGTTGTTGGTCAGTTGGGGCATGGCGGCATAGAGAAGGTGAAGGACATTCTCTTGGTTACATAGCTAGTTACACTAATGTTGCTGTGGCCTATACAATAACTGAATATTTTCAGTTACTTATGTGCATGTTAGTTTGTGTTTAGATATTAACTTAACATTTATGTTTACTGTTGATATTACCTATAAACATTTTTTAATATTTTGCGCACATAGGTTAAAAGTGCAATGGAACCGACTACGAAAATAAAGAACTTTGACAAGCGAATGACAGGCGCAAGTGTAATCGATGATGTTTTAAAAGAGGTATTCATTCTAATTCTAATGCAAATGCAAAATGTAAAAGAAAAATTTTTGAAATCATTTCTTCATATTTGGTACTCCGACAAAGTAGTGTGGACAAAATAGCTCAGAAAAATATATTTAATTCATTTTGAAAGAACTACTTTAGATATAGTAAAATGTGAATAGAGCCAATATTTTTTTGTTTAAATGTTATCATTATTCTTCAGTCATTTGCAGGATATCTTAAAACATAAATATGCAAACAGTAAGCAAAAATTATAATAACCTAAAATGAATCATTTCAAAATATATCATTTATTTATATTCCAAATGTGCACTTTGAAAACAGCCAAAGATACTTGTCAGATTTATATAGACACACACACACACACACACAAACTTTCACAATGTTAAATTGTAGGACATGTCACATAAAAATTCCATCACTGCTTGAAAGGGGTCACCACATTTCAAAATTCTATTTTTAGCAGGTTATGTATTTTAAATATTGGTGAAAAAAAGGAATTATATAAAAAAAGTACTCTCGTTCTCTGCAAATATGGCATACTTTCAGATTTATTAATATTGAAAAAGAGACAACAACAAAAATGCTGCCCATGACATTCAATTACTAATAATTTGGTATTTTTATACACATCATATATAAGTCTGTGCTATTTTGTCTTGCGCTATTTTGTCAGGTCACCTAATATTTCCTTATGTCATTGACTTGGACTTTTATGAAAGCCCAAAGGGGTCATATTTTATGTTTGTGTCTTCTTGTTGAAGTTTATGTGAGAGTCCAGGAAAGTTTCTCACTTCTAGAAGGCTATGTTTTGATATTTTAAACTTTCACTTTAAAACCTCCATTCCTTGTGTGCCTGCTCATCATTCTTGTAGAAAGAGAATCGATGATATATTCCAAAAAGTCTGGCTAGAAACTTAACACAGTTTTAACCCTATTGCATGATAATAAGAATGAAGAAGAAGAGAGTTTTTTTTTTTTGTTTGAAAATAATGCCCATTCAAAAAATAGATTGATCACTCTTCAAATATTTTTTTTGCTGCTATTAATAATAATAATAATCTTTATTATCAGTGAGAAAATTTGTTTTACCATTGTGCATTACAGAAAACAATACATAATTAGAGCAAACATTTGTATGATAGCACACCAAATATACATTCATATTCCTGTTTCTTTTTAACATTATATGTGAAGAGAATTTACAACAGTAAGTTATAGTTTGTTCAACAATTTAATTGCCATGGAAACAAAAGAGTTCTTGTGTTTATTATCATGTTTACATCAAGACAAGAATCCAATTTTTACATGTTTAAAGTTTGGAAAAAAACATAGAAAGATGTGTGGTCCTGTATTTATTCCAAGCATAATTTCAGTTGCTATGTACAAAATTGTCAACTTAGTTATTTTCCACTATTTTGGTTAATGCAGGTTGTTCCCTTTTAAGGCCAAGTGGATAAAATTTGCCATGAATCAGTTAATATTTTCTTGATTTCATTTAAAAAACTTAATGCTGTTCAAAGGACGCCTAGAACCACATATGTGCTCTGACAAACTGGCACATTTAGGTTTTAAAGTGTTTTGTTTCAGAAGAAAGTGAATCCTGAATTCATTAATAAATTTGTGTTTGTGTGTAATTAATCTACATAATTATAATTACCTAATCTTAATCGTATCCTTAGGACATTGGTTTCACTCATTAAAGGGCACATGTTTAGGAATTCTTTTCTTAATAAAGGAAGGAATCTCTATGCTGTTGTCATACATTCATTGACTCCATTGTTTCTACTTTTAGGTCCTACAGTTTGCTGTCAAAGATTACATCAAGACCTGGTACAGACAGATCAGTGACCATGATAGCTTTTTGGTAGACATCTGGCAGTGTGTACAGAAGGTCATCATTACCTTCTCCAATAGGTGAATAACTTTATCTCAATCTTAAAGGTTTTTCTTATTAAATTTCTAAAGTAATTAGTTAAAAATGAATAAGACCTTTCTGTTTCTTTTTGGATGTTTAAATACTGATCCGAAGGCCTTTAGATTTGAAGACTTAAGGAAAGACCATTGATGAGTTCTGAATAGAAAGTCCAGAATAAGTACCTCGCCTCAAGTGGGAAAAGTAAAGGTGTTTTGTCAATGTGCCAGCCACACATCTTCTTCATAAACCACCAGCTATAGTAACCTTTAGGTTAAATGCATACACTTTTTTCTGTGTGACATAACTATTTATTTTTGTTGAGCTTTGTTTACCAAAATAGTCCAATAAATGTTTCAATCCTTTTACTTGGAACCTTCACAGATCTAAAGAAATTGATTGGATGCCTTACTTCACGCAGCAGCTTGTTGATGATTTTGCTTCTCATATACGACTGTATCGTCGAGCTGCGGAAAAGACTGGCACAGCTAAAACTGAAGGTTTGGCATTTTGCTTGCAGCGCATTGTTTTTATTAGCGCATTTGTTTATCTTTTGTTAATGAACTACTTCATATTTTGTTTAATATCTTTATAGTTTCAGCTTATTGGGGGTGCGGTGGCCGAGTGGTTAAGCACTTGGCTTCCAAACCTGGGGTCCTGGGTTTGAATCTCGCCTGAAGACTGGGAGTTTGAATTTCAGGATTTTTATGATGCGCCCCCCCCCCCTCTCTCCAATTCTAATGGGTACATGACTTAAGTTGGGAAAAGTAAAGGCGGTTGGTTCTTGTGCTGGCCACATGACACCCTGCTTGTTAACCGTTGGCCAAAGAAACAGATGACCTTAACATTATTTGCCCTATAGATCGCAAAGTCTGAAAGGGAGCTTTACTTTTTAACTTTTTAAGTCTTGTTATTTTCTTAACATTTCTTTGGTTTAATGATTTCATCTCTTTTACTCTTGAATTCTAAACATATTTCTTAATTCAGCAACAAAAACTTAAAATTTGTATTTGACAAAACTGCTTATAAAAAAATATGAAATTTAAAGAAAAGACCTCGTGTGGTTTTTAATGTGTTCATTGTTTATGCTGTAGAAATCACCATGAGCTATCTCACGTTTTCCTCAGATAACGCCATAGCATTGGAAAATGCTTTTTTTGATATGGAGGTTGAAATGGAAAATAACATGTGTAGAGATTTAGTTTGTTTGGACCCTCAGGCAGAAAGACGTAAGTTTAGATTGCTCTCGAGTTTTAGTAATATATAACTATTTGTAGCCCAAATTATTTAAAAAAAAACAACTTTTTAATACAATCACATTTTTCTTATTTGCAATTTTATTTCTTAGAACTTTAACATGAAAAAATGAACATTAACAAAAATTTGTTGCAAAAAGATATTTGTAAAGAAATTCTGTTTTTAGAAATGATTTAATTGTGAGTAAATTAAAATCCGAAATATTAATACTTCATTGCTCTGATGCACTGACCAGCCTTATAGCTGTTAGTTATTAAACAAAAAGTATTTTATTTAAATGTTTTGATTGATAATTTTCTTCTTTTTTTTTCTAGAATATCTTCAAGATCTAAGTGAAGTCTTACTATACTTACTTTTACCAAAGGAAGATTTCCACAACAAGCCATTCCGCTACATTGTTAGGGTAAGTGCATCAGAGGAAGTCCAAACATAAACAATACACTTCTGTCAAACTAAACATATGATACGTTTAGTGTACAGTGTCATTTTTCATTTAGACGTTACAAAAAGCTATGGGACAGGCCATGACTCGAATGAAAAACTCCTTCATTTCAAATAAAAATATATATTTTTTGTTTAACTTTGGAGGAAAAAACTTAAAAGGGCAGCTATATAAAGTTCAAAGTTACTATTCACCTTTATAAAAAAATTAATTAGTGACAATAGTAAGAATAAAGGTTAACATGTAGGGCATGCTTTGGCATAACTGTGTGGAAAAAAAAAGATGAAATTGTATCGGCACATGCTGCCAAACCAACCAGCAGCTAAAGTGTAGAAGGAACTTTCTTTTGGGCTATAACAGAACTGCCATTGCTAACCAACAGTCTGCCTCTTTCTCTATGATGGTAATCCTGATCATTAAAAAATGGACTAATAATCAAATCAGTAAATGTTTTTCAGTTTCATGACTTATGACCATGTATTATCTATAATGTTAGAATTCAAAAATCAATATTCTATTTTTTTCAGGAGGTTCTTGTAAATGGCATATTTATGCCGACTATAGATTTATTATCGGATCCAGATTATATTAATCAATATATTGTATGGATGGTACGTATTCTAATTTAATTTATGTAAAGCTCATGATATATTTTGGCTAACTTTGGACTGTGTATTTCTAAACAGTGTTTTACAAAACTTGTATCAACTCACTCTGTCTGGGTGGAGTCTTGTATACATTATTCTCCCACTTTACATTCATAGCAAGTTGAAACTTTGTAAAAAATCATTTATTGTCAATGATAAAATGTGAATCAATCAAAAAGTTACCCAATAAATTAATCAATAAAACATAAATAATTAATTTTGTTTTTATAGAGAAATGTACTAAGGTAAGGGGAAATAAGCCTTGTGTAGAGAATTAGGTCGTTTACTATAAATGTTAACCTACAGTCTTTTTAAGACTATAAAACCTTCTATTTTTATAAGCACTTGTATAGCTAACGCATCAGCCTTTCCACATGGTGATTCAAGACCCCAAGCTCAAATAAATAGCTTTTGAAAAAGTAGCATGGAAACCTTCTCCCATATATAATCTCTACCCTCAAACTGGTCCACAAAAGTGATTGGACCATAGAGCATTTAGCATTTTATAAGCATGAAAGTTGTGCTAAACAAAACAATTAATAAAAATTTATTATTGTTAGTCTACATCTATTCAAAACTAGTTACATTGATACAAAAAAAAAAATTATCCAATTTCACTCAATGTAAGATTTAAAAAAAAAAAATTTTAAGTATTTTTTATTGCAATTTATTATGTTTGAAACATTGCATGCCATTCTTCATCTTTTTCCACGTTAGTGCTATGAGACGTCATTTACAAGAGAAACTTTCCTGACGGTCATACGATGCAGTGATTGTATGGAAGAATTGGAAGCTGTGAAAGAAATGGTGGACAGTGACATTGCCAAATGGCGCTCTAAAGATACTGGGGGCAGTGATGGTTAGTAGGAGATTAATTTACATTCATGTAATTATACATTTAGGCTATATATGTGCACACACAAATCAGAACCTTACTGTTCACTAATTCAGAAAAGGTTTTTAAATAAATTAAAAAAATAAATCATTACAAATATAATGTAAAGGGTTTCTTTAATATTTTTATACATTTTTTGTTTCAATTTCTTCTTGTATTTTTTAAACCCAACAGATACAACCATTAAACAAAATCTTAACAGTCTTATGTTCTTAAAAAATGCATGTGAAATGCGAATGCGACGTCTTAAAAGTGGGCCCGTCTCGGCAGATCAAATTATTGAAGTCAGTATGTCTCCTCTAAATAAGCTATTTAATTTCATTTTTTTAAATTTGGTTTTGCAATTTAAAATTTTGAAAAATATTTTTTCAGATATATAATGTTAGTTAAGTTGGTATTTTTATTTAGCAACCTTGTGCTAACTGGATCTTTTTATTTTAAATAAAGTAATAAAACTTTCAATATACAAAATATTTTTTCTTTCAATTAGTTGCATAAACCATTTGTTCATTTTGTTACAGTCATTTGTTAACAACATGTTATTATTTTAGCCTGAAAATCTTCGTAACCTTTATGTGCTGTCTCTGGATGAGATCTTCAGTAACAACTTTGCCTTGCAATCATTTATTGGTATGTCTGTTGTCTTACTTTCAAACTAATATAGATATTTTACCAAAATACGTTTTAAAAAATTCTAATTCTCAGAATTTGCGTACTAAATATTTTAATGTAATATATTTATAATGATAATTAAGTTTAAGTCTTGGACCTCCTTATAAAACTATGATTAACAGATTCATTTATTGTAATTTTTTAACTTCAATTATTGTTTTATGTTCTCAGAATATGTGACTAGTCGGAACGGTCAGCAGTATTTATATTTTTATCTTAATGTTGAGGTAAGATTTAAGTTTATTTTTTAGACGCTTCCACAGTGTCTAATGCAGATAATCCAAATGGAAGTAACACTCGACAAAAATCCAATAACACCGGCGAAAGGCCAAACAATCAATACAAATTAGTCGACGTTGATACTGAACAAGAAGTTTAATAGCAATGAAGGGAACTGTCAAATGCTAACTCTCTACGTTCATAACAAGCTTCCTATCTCTAGGGTGTCTTAAAGTAGTTTGTTTACATTGGCTCATATTTCGCTCTGACTAAAACCTAGTCTTGTTTTTACTAGTCACGTCATTGACTCTAAGTCAAAACTTCCCCTATTTCCGAAGCAATCAAACTAATTCCTACTCGTGCCATAACAACACTCAACTTTGGCAATATCTTTTAAACATTTAGTAACATGTATTAGCCTTTATTAAGGAATATGAGGCTGTAAAAAAAAAATTTTATGCTGAGCCAATTTAAAATTAAATATTTGCTTAGATTCATTAGCAACTGCAAAAAAAATTTTTGTTTTTTAAACCAAATCAGTTCACACACACAATATCAACAAACTGATGATCTTGGATAGCTGTGTTAATGAAGCTGAAATTATCATTACAGCTTGTGATAAAAATTCTATTTCAAAAAATTATTTCACTGTACTTCTGATACACTGTACATCTATTATTTAATGTTCAATTTGTGTTTTTAGGGATTTCGTGCAGCCGCTGAGCAGCAGATATCTGAGATGCAGAAACAATCCCTGACATCAGTGACTTCTTTGGAACCAGATTTGGAACCGCTGAGAAATGCTGCCAAGATAATCTTTGACCAGTATTTGTCTGAGAAGGTTTGTGGTCTCACAGTGCATGTATAATGAAATAAAAATTGTATATCTCAATGAAAGTAGATCATCAGTCTATATTACTAAAAAATATATTAGGCAGAAATCTTAGCGCTTTATGTTTGGAAGAGACTGTTGGAGTTGTCATTGTCCTAAACAATGTGAGGATGGCAGCTAACTGAAGAGATAACTCTAGTATAATCACACATCTTCGACAGGTCTAGGCAAAGGGTGACAACACAAAGTCATGAAGCAATGATTACTAAAAAGGGGGAAGAGCTAATATTCCAGCGCTGCTGCAAAGGCCAAAAAAAAAAAAGATTCTAATTATAAATTACTTAGCTGAAGTAATGAACTTATGAAAATCTCAAAGTCAGATAATATGATAGCCTATTGATCACAATCACCTATGTTTGACTGTTGGGGCACCATGCAAGATTTTTCCACCATCTTTCTCCATTGTACTGTCTTAGATAGAACCTCTTTCAATGGCAGGCCCGTCCATTCTTTTATGTTGTCTTCCCATCGCTTTCTCTGTCTGCCTCTTCTTCTTTTTCCTGGTACTGTTCCCTGAAGTAAAGTCTTTGTGAGCCCTGAAGACCTTGTAATATGGCCATAGATTTTTAGCTTGCATTTTTTTTTTACTATAGTTAGCCGGTCATCGTGGGGTCCAATCCCTGCAGTAAACCTGTCTATAAACTCTTGGTTTGTGATGCGGTCTTTGAATGTGATACCTTAGATCCTTCTGTAGCATCTCTATTCCATTGCTAGGATCCTCCTCTCTAGTTCTGCAGTCAGCGTCTAAGACTCGCAAGCATATAAGAATGTGACCATGAGTCTGATTTTGGTGCCAAGGGCTAAGCCTCTGTCTTTCCACATTATTTTAAGTTTTGAAAGTGCTGCTGTGGTCTGTGCAATTCAGGCTAGTTCCCTCATCTGAGACAAAAGCTCTGAGGTATTTGAAACTACTGACACTAGCATGCTTTTCACCTCCCATGCTGATGCCCCTTTTAAAGCCCTGTTGGCTATTGATACAAATTTTAAAAAAATGGGATTAAAAAGGAATATCTGAGGTCAGGATAGGATGGTGGTATGACGTTACTTGTCCTAATTCTAAACAGTTATATATACGGCACCATGTTGTATAATAAAATATTAGAGCTAAAACATTTCGTAATAAATAATAATAATAGCATTTAAATCTAAAGCTACAAGAAACACTTTGTAAAGACTATCCACTTATCTTACACATAAGCTCAGACCTTTAAGTTATTACTTTAAATTTGAAAAGTTGTCTTTTGTTTACATACTTCTCTACATCAAAGTTTTGAATTATTTTCACTTGCAGGCAACTTCCAGACTCAAGATTGAGCCAGAATTTATCAAAGATGCTGTACAGAAATTAAAAAGTAAAATGCTTTCAGAGGACACGTTTGACTTAGTCCAAGCTCGAGTAGGTCTTTAGTAGTGTTTAGGATTATATTGTTGTTGTTTTTTTTTCTTTTTCCTCTAGGACTTATAGGACAAATTATTTCTGAACAATGTATCATCAGTTTTTGTTTATGCTAAGCTTTTTTCTTGTTACTTTTTTATTTGATTTATTATAAATGCAGTCTAAATTTTAACTTATCTTACGTGAACTTCTAGGTCTTAAAATGTATCATCTTGATTTTAGTTTTAATGAATTTTTAAAAAATGTTGTTTTGCTAACGAAAAAAAAAGAAAGAAATTTTATATCTCGTTTTCATTTTTACTATTTTTTTGTAAGTAATTCATCATCAAACACATTGAAATTAACTCTCAGACAAATTGTTACCTGTCTTATTGTAAATCTCTGTAGAAACATGAGTGTAGCAAACAAGACAGTTCTGTTGACTATGTTCTATTAACCCCATTGAATTAAAGAATATGACCTTTTTTTTTTAAAAAAAATCTAATGACTTCAATGATATGACTTTGTTCTGTCAGGTCTACCAGATCCTACACATGAGTTACTACGAAGATTTCTTACAGAGTACTTCCTATCAAAAACTTTTGGGGGAACTTGGTTTGAATAGTACCAGCGCCAAAGCTGAAGAGGGAGATAACTTAAGTTACAGAAGTATAGAAGATGGTATGTATACAAATGTGGCTGAGTAGCTTCTTTTTCAATGCATACACCATATGTTTATTTAAAATACTTGCTCTGTCTCATTTTAAAGGGACCTTCAATAGTCTATAATACATGATTGTTTATCTTAATGAGTTTTATTTGACTTCTATTTTACAAGATAGTGATGCAAGATATACCTTGCTAAGAAAGATAAGGAGTGGCAGTTACAGTATAGGAATATGAGGCAAACTCCCCATGGTTAGCGCTGCCCTCTGCCACTTACAGCGAGTGGGAACCAGGAGCGAGGCATAGTGCTCTGTGTACGCAGTACAGTCCCCTTATTCTGTCCCTGGTCGTTACTGCTGGGAGCCCTCTGACCTGACAGGACTGGGAGTGAAGAGCTCCTGGTTCATGTCTGTTCATTGAATAAAAGCCTTTCTAGCGATGAATCAAAGAAGTGGATGGGCCACTATAATCAATGACATATTTATAAGGCAGCTATTCCTTCACCTCTGTAAGGATTGTTATCATTACTTCTACATTTTCGCACTAGTTTTTCCGCTATACCAGAAAGCCGATGAGTACAGTCACTAAATGTACTCCATAGTTGACATCTGGAGGAACTTGTGTTTATTAATCAAAACCTAAAAAAAACTAGCTCCTTGCTGTAGTGTATAATTTCAAATCAAAGTCGTATCAGCAAACTGAAAAGGTGTAAGTGGCTCGATGGCTTCACGAACCATACATTTCAGTTAAATGAGACTCATAAATTATGGACATTACCTTGGAGATATGTATCTTTCATAAATTTAGTAATTGAAGTTCCATGACTAACAAAGTCTTAAATATTTCAGTGCCAAGGATAGTTTGGTGTAAAGTAGGTAGTCAAAGCTGATTCCAAGCATGGTTCATTTTTGTTTATATCAAATGCTTAGCTAAATGCTTATATATTTTTTTTATTGTAATAAGATTCTTACTTAGAACAAAAGAAAATGTTGATACTCATTTGCGTAAAGCAGTGATTCCCAAAGTGGTCTATATAGACCCCCAGGGATCTACGAAGACTTCCAGGGGGTCTACGAAAGTGAAAAAATAAATTGGGGGTCTATGAGAGGTCCACGGGGGTCTATGATAATATATTTCATTTAAAGCAGATCATTTTAATTTTAACATTCATTTAATGTAATTATTTTATACAGTAATATATGATTTTTACCTTGGTAAATCATTTAAATATATATCCTGCTAATCAAACCTTGGCTTGGCTTGGCTTCCGTACCAGGGGTCCCGGGTTGGAATCCATGTGAAGACTGGGATTTTCAACAATATAAGTTAAGCAGGGGGTCTACCGAAAAGCAGAAAACATGGCAAGGGGTCTACGAGACAAAAAAGTTTGGGAACCACTGGCGTAAAGCATGCTTAACTAAGCTATATACCGATAACACTCATACATAGATCTATAAACAAATACTCATTTTAGGATACTACTGAAACATACGTACTTTATAAAAATGCTCAATAGAAGTATTGGATACATATTTAGTATTTGTTAAACATTTCTTTTGTAAATTTAATGAGCTTGGGGGAAATATATTTGTATTTACCTGTGTGCAGATTAGTCCTAAAATGAAAATAAAATGTCTTGCGGCAAAGAATAGAAACCTCTTTAAGTTGGACCAAACAGTTCTTACATGCTAGTACTATAAATGCTGATTAACATTGCGGTATGGCTTATTACTATTGTTATTATAATAACTAAAATATATTAACATTTTTCAACAAGCTTAGGCCTTTCATTTAATTTCTTCATTTCCTGTATGCTCATTTATCTTTTTATTTTTTTTTTCAATTATAAAAACTTTTTCATTTTTAGCTTTGCCTGAAAACAAAATGCATGTTACAAGATAAAGTGGTAGCTTCTAGTTTAATTGTGGGGAATGTCGCGCAGATGTAGTGACTCAAGATAGGGCTGTTTGTCTCTTTATGATTTTCTTGTTTAGTCTCTTCTTGCTTTTCTTTCACTAGATGGCGCTGCGGCTGGGTCAGAGTGTTCTATGGGCAGTGTAAGTGTTAAGTGTACTTCTTATATTTGTTTCATGGTGTTGTGTGGTTCAACATTTTAAACATTCTACTACTCTTTCATATTAATTAGTAGTCTTATCTAATAACTCATCCAGGCCAGTTAAATTTAATAAGGGTCAAGGGTTATGTTTTTGTTGCTATTGAAACATCATCAAAGGTCAATCATTTTTAATAGATTTTTTTACATCCGTTTGTTAATTAAAATAAAACACTATTTGTGGAAACAAGATAAGATAATTTTTTTAGTCCAAACAAATGGAAATTCAGTTTGACTACACCTCAGCATAAATACTCTAACAATAATAGAAAATAATAGAAAATGCTTATAATGTCACAATATAATCAGGTCGCCAGCCAAGCGGCGCCCCCAGAAAACAATAAAAATTTTATTACATCTATTTTAAATTCTGCAAGTTTTATAAATGTAGATTAAGTTGTCTCTGCTTTGATGCTTTTTTGTCAATGCTACATGTCAATGCTAACACTCTGTTTTTTGTTGTTTTTTTTTTCAATTACAATTTACTAAAGTTAAATGACATATTTTTATTCTATTTAAAACAATTTGATTCATTTTTAGAAAAAATCTTTGTGCTTGGGAAATAATAGAAAATGCTTATAATGTCACAATATAATCAGGTTGCCAGCCAAGCGGCGCCCCCAGAAAACAATAAAAATTTTATTACATCTATTTTAAATTCTGCAAGTTTTATAAATGTAGATTAAGTTGTCTCCGCTTTGATGCTTTTATGTCAATGCTACATGTCAATGCTAACACTCTGTTTTTTGTTGTTTTTTTTTCAATTACAATTTACTAAAGTTAAATGACATATTTTTATTCTATTTAAAACAATTTGATTCATTTTTAGAAAAAATCTTTGTGCTTTGGAACCTTGAATGTAACTGTGAGGATATATTTAGAGTGCCAGATGGCTCGATATGTTGGTTCATGATAGGATAAAATTGCGTTGATCAGACAATGTGTTTCGGATGTTATAATATTGTATTGTTCTCTCCTTTTAAACAATTACGGAACACTCAAATAATATCATGATACCGGTACCAGAGATGCAAATGTAAACTATAAATTCAAAACTGAGATCCTGGAACAATAAATAAAAAGATTTTATTCCGGAACTAGGAATCACTTTAAATAATATACACACTTTATAAATGTTCACTACAATTTAATTAAATGCTTTTACTACCGTTGTTCAAGTCCCCAAACTAACCAAGCAGCCAATTAAATACTTTTTATAATCCTCGTCCCCTTGCCTTTTTTTTTTAATCAACTGATCTCCTTTTGAGCACGTGGAGTTTTTTTAACTACTCCTGTTATGGTATGGAATTTCAGTCATCAATATTTGGCCTTGACCTTGTGATGCAAACATTCAACCAATGAAAGAATAATAACTTGATATTTGAAATGGCCTTCCACGCTTCTGTTCCATGTCAGTAGCTTATTAAATACCGGTATGTTTGAAAATTATACATATTGCTAATACAGTTGTATATCAAAATAAATTCAGAAGCAATGGTGCGAAATTTTATTGTTTTCTACAGACAGAAGATCTTTTGGATCCTCAGTTGGAAGACATAGGATCTGACACAGTTTCTATTGGATCTGGTTCATCTGCCACTTCTGTTGGGTCACCATCAGCAGATGCGTACATGCAGGTCACTGTCACAAACTCAGGTCAGTTTTTAATTTTTTTTAAAGCTCAACATCTACTGGCACAGTTGTTGCATAAGTTTAGATTCATTCCTTTAACAAGAATATTTGAATACATATTTACGGTATAATAAGTTTTGAATAAAAATTTATGTTACACTATGGTTTGAACTCATACTTCTGCTACACTAAGCTTGAATGCATACTGTGCTACAACAAGGTTATAATTGATTGAATGCTTGAGTTAATTTTAATGTTTAATTGCCTCAATTGCAAAACACAAACAAGAGTTAAATTTTAATATAGCTAGTAAATTTGATATGTTTTAAGTAAATATACATTTCTTTAATCCATCCATCCATCCCAGTGGCGCTACAGCCCATGGAGGGCTCTGGCCTGCTTCAACACATCCTTCCATTCAGATCTCTCCTGGGCCTTTCGTCTCCATGCCCTAACCCCAAGCTGTTGCAGATCTGCTTCCACATCATCAATCCATCGCATTCGGGGTCTGCCTTTGGGTCGCCTGCCTTTTGGTTTTTGCCTGTATACGATTTTCGCTCCCCTGTTATCTGACATTCTTTCAAGGTGACCTGCCCAACGTAGTCTGTTCTTTTTTATTTCAGTCACTATTGGTGGATCTTCATACAATTGATATATTTCATGGTTAGTGCGTGTCCTCCACCCTGTTTCATCCTGTATGGCACCATAGATTTTCCTAAGAATTTTTCATTCCCAAGTATTAAATAAATTTTCAGATGTCTTAGTCAGTGTGCAGGTGTCACTTGCATACATTGCTGCTGGTCTTATTATGGTTTTGTATATTATTTTCTTAGTTTTCCTTGAAATTGTTTTGCTCTTAAGTAAATGATGGGTGCTATGAAATGCTCTGTTGTCTCCTGCTATTCTTTCCTTTATTTCTGTCAGTAGGTCATTTTTTAAATCAATTGCACTTCCTAGATATTTGAAAGTTTGGACGTTTTCAAATTCATGGTCTTTGATTTTGATATATTGTCCCTCTGTTTGGTTGTCTCTTGTCATTGCAATGTACTTGGTTTTACTGTCATTGACCTCAAATCTTCCGGGTTGAGATCCTTCTTCTAGTTGTGCAAATGCTCTAGCAATGTCAGAGGTTTCTTTATAAATTTCTTTAAGCTGGCATCTTATTCGTTATGATTCCAAGGTGTTCAGTAGTCTTAGTCATTTTCTTTAGACAAGTTGTTATGTCTGTTTTGCCCATTGGAGGCACGGTGGCTGAGCGGTAAAGCACTTGGCTTCCGAACCGGGGACTGGGGTTTGAATCCTGGTGAAGACTGGGATTTTTAATTTTGGGATCTTCGGGCACCTCTGAGTTCACCCAGCTCTAATGGGTACCTGACATTAATTAGGGAAAAATAAAGGCGGTTGGTCATTGTGCTGGCCACATGACACCCTTGTTAACCGTAGGTCACAGAAACAGATGACCTTTACATCATCTGCCCTATAGACCACAAGGTCTGAAAGGGGAACTTTACTTTACTTACTTTACTTTGCCCATTACATTGCTGTTACTGGCCAGCATTTTCTAATACAACCCTCTGAATATCATCTCAGCAAGACCAAGAGACTGAAGCTTTTTCTAGCATGTTACAGGCCAGGTTATCATGAAAGTCAATAAAGGGCTGACCTTTTTTTTTTTTTTTTTAACAGTGCTTAATGTTTTACTGACAAAAAGAAATTTCTTTAAAACTTTTATTTTTTGATTATGCAGAAATAATTATGAAAACTCAGTATTATACCATAATCAGCAATAGACGTTCTCTTACAGGTGTTTTAACAGAAAAAAATGGCAAGTCTTACGCAATATTTTTTATTACTGTGAAAAAGAAAGATCCTTACTCTGAACAAGAAGATGGTTGGGATGTGTACCGGAGATACAGTGACTTTCACGACCTGCATATGATTCTCACAGAAAAGGTAATCAAGTGCTTAAATATAGATTGTCTCTGATTGAGTTATAGATGTGACACAGTAATCTGGTGCTTTTCTTTTGATGACTGGTAGGCTAGAGTCCTAGACTGTTGGCTCTTACTTACTGTGAACCTCCAGGGCCACAACCACACCTCTCCATCAAACTCAGTTCTGAGCAACTTTCTTCATCTGCTCCCATGTCAGATGACTGTGAGCTCAGTTAACTGTAAATCAGGGAAGCTGTCTCCATAGAAATTAGTCTCCAGCGATGTCTGCAGACTCTTCCACCTTGAAAAATACAGTGCCATGTTATACGAGAACATATCTGTTTGCATTTTCCTTGTAACGACCTCCGTGCTAATGTTAATTTATATGATAGTTTTTTCAAAAAGTGTATATTTAGTTAGATTTTAATTAGCCTGGTTGTGCAGTATGCGGGCTGGAATGTGGTTCGTTTATCTTGGTGGTCCAGTTTTCCTACCTTACCAGCTCCCATCCCCGTTGTCCTGCAGGAGGTTTGGACTAGGATGTAGATATCTTCCACTCTGAAGGAACATGCAAAACAAACAAACCATAATTTAGTACTTTCTTTGCTCAGTAAAAGAGAAATAGTTGTATAAATTAAGTCTTGTGCAATATACTTCTTGCAATTAATTCTAATAGTTTAGTGCATTTTAATTACCTTTAATATATTTTGTATATCTTAAAATGCTTGTCTGATTACATTGAATTGAAAAAGACAATCTCAAAATATCTTTTTGTTGCTGTTATAGAGCCTTTTTTCTGATTTATTCTATCAATTTTACTATATTAGGATTCATTTTTTTTTAAATTCATTATATAATAATTTTAAAAGTCATGTATTTATACACTATGAGATACTAGTCAACCGGCGGTGTAGCATACGCCACTATTTTGCAGGGCTGGCCCTAGACCACTGCAACCTATGTGACCGCAGTGGGCCCTGCACTGTTATAGGACCCACACTAATCCTAGGTGTAAATTATTAAATTAAACCATTTTAAAACTAATAACAGATTTTCCACGCCTCCTGATTTACCAGGAGCTCCTGGAAATCTCCTTAAATTACAAAATATACGAAGTCGTCCTGGAAATCTCCTGAAATTAATAAAATCTTTTGAAAACTCATACAAATCTTCAGAAATATATAGACGAAAATTGTCATTTTGGGGTGTCATTCAATATGGAAAACGCCAATCCTACGCGCAATTAAAAAAAACGGCATTATCATGTAATTGTGGAATCTGATGAAAGAAGCTTCTCGCACCTCAAACTAATGAAGAATTACTTGAAATCAACAATTCTCGTAGATAGATTGAAACATTTGGTAATTCTTGCTATTGAACGTGATCTATTTAGGAAACTAAATTCTTATGATATACTGTATTACTTTGCTACACGCAAGGCTTGTGTAGTAATTCTGTGCGTAGTAAAGAATGAATAAAATGCAAAGATGAATATACACGCAAGGCTTGTGTAGTAATTCTGTGCGTAGTAAAGAATGAATAAAATGCTAAGACGAATATATTTTCTAATACTAACTCTTAATTTTTATTTATTATCCGTATCCCTACCCAAACTGAGCGCCGCGAAATCTGTTTCGCATTGGGCCCCACAATGGTTAAGTCCAGCCCTACTATTTAGTGACGGGTGAATACTACTTGTTCTGCTCCTCCCCCCCCCCCTCCCCATTATGTTTTTTCCTCTAAAATTATGTGGGGTAACTCTAGTCCGTCCGAATTGCAGAAATAAAAGAGTATCTTTCCATTACTTGGTGTCCAAACTCTTGAGCCACGAAGAGAGATATATATAGAGAGAGAGATGTTCAAACTATTTCCATAACACTATCATAATATAACAACATTATTGTTGTACAAATCTTCTTGACATTGAATCACCACGCAATAATTTTACTGTATTGCAAATGTTCAGTGATGTAACCAGCAGACTATTTTGTTCTCTAGTTCCCAGAGTTGGTCATCCCCTCACTCCCCAGTAAGACAATTGTCAAAAATATGAGTGAAAGTTTCTTGGAGAAACGGAGGAAAGATCTGGACAAATATCTCAGGGTAAAACTTTTTCATTTTAGTTTCAAATGGTGTTTTTGTTTTGAAGCATTAGCCAAATGTATTAACAAGATCTGGGCAAATATCTCAGGGTAAAACTTTTTCATTTTAGTTTCAAATGGTGTTTTTGTTTTGAAGCATTAGCCAAATGTATTAACAAGATCTGGGCAAATATCTCAGGGTAAAACTTTTTCATTTTAGTTTCAAATGGTGTTTTTGTTTTGAAGCATTAGCCAAATGTATTAACAAGATCTGGGCAAATATCTCAGGGTAAAACTTTTTCATTTTAGTTTCAAATGGTGTTTTTGTTTTGAAGCATTAGCCAAATGTATTAACAAGATCTGGGCAAATATCTCAGGGTAAAACTTTTTCATTTTAGTTTCAACTGGTGTTTTTGTTTTGAAGCATTAGCCAAATGTATTAACAAGATCTGGGCAAATATCTCAGGGTAAAACTTTTTCATTTTAGTTTCAAATGGTGTTTTTGTTTTGAAGCATTAGCCAAATGTATTAACAAGATCTGGGCAAATATCTCAGGGTAAAACTTTTTCATTTTAGTTTCAAATGGTGTTTTTGTTTTGAAGCATTAGCCAAATGTATTAACAAGATCTGGGCAAATATCTCAGGGTAAAACTTTTTCATTTTAGTTTCAAATGGTGTTTTTGTTTTGAAGCATTAGCCAAATGTATTAACAAGATCTGGGCAAATATCTCAGGGTAAAACTTTTTCATTTTAGTTTCAAATGGTGTTTTTGTTTTGAAGCATTAGCCAAATGTATTAACAAGATCTGGGCAAATATCTCAGGGTAAAACTTTTTCATTTTAGTTTCAAATGGTGTTTTTGTTTTGAAGCATTAGCCAAATGTATTAACAAGATCTGGGCAAATATCTCAGGGTAAAACTTTTTCATTTTAGTTTCAAATGGTGTTTTTGTTTTGAAGCATTAGCCAAATGTATTAACAAGATCTGGGCAAATATCTCAGGGTAAAACTTTTTCATTTTAGTTTCAAATGGTGTTTTTGTTTTGAAGCATTAGCCAAATGTATTAACAAGATCTGGGCAAATATCTCAGGGTAAAACTTTTCATTTTAGGGTCAACTGGTGTTTTTTGAAGCATTAGCCTAATAACAAAATCTGGACAAATATCTCGGTTAAGTTGGGCTTTTGTTTAGCAAAATGTATAAGTGCAAACAAAGCACAATAGGATCTAATTAAATAACCTTTTAGCCAGGGGAAAAGAGAGATGTTTTAAAGGAAAGAAACGTTTTGAAATTGTTTGTTAGGATCAGTATTACTGATTTACACTTTCTGTTGTTTTGAAAATCACTTTATTTCGTACAAGGTCTTGTTTTATTTTTCAGTATTTGATGAAACCAGACTTAATTCAGAATGTTTCAGGACTGGAAGACTTAATGAATCATTTTCTTCATAACAGTGTCTGGGAGAAACATAAATCAGAGTTTTCTAGAAAAGTATGTAGAGGATTTGTATGGTACTGTGCATTGTACTCTAGAGATTTGTATGGTTATTGTACTAAGAACTATGTCCTCTTTATTTAGACTGCTTAAAATATAATAAAGACTCCTTCTTTTCTTATAATATAATATTAAATTGAGCTGAAAAAAGCTAATTACAATAAGTTGGAAAATTATCTTATCTTATCTTATATAATACAGACGTTACTTCAAAAAAGAAGATGATTACGTCCTACGCGTCATGCATTTAGTCATGCATATTAACCAATGACTTAAATTCTGCCAAGTCACTGGTTTTCCTGGTTGACTCAGGCAACCCATTCCATTAAATTGAGATCTTCACAATATCTCTGTCCGATGCCCTCTGGTCCTGTTATTAATGTTTGGAGATCATAGTTAAATATTACATTTTAAAAAAAAAAAATGAAAATATAAAACATTCAAAACAAAAAACTAGTGGTCTCTCCAATAAGGAAAAAAAAAATCTCTTATCAAGTTATCATAGCACTGAGGAACCAGTTTTGGGGCATAACCTGCTAAATAATATGTTATTGCATTAAGATTCAAGTTGAAAATATTTTCTTTTATATTCATAAAGCTGTTCAACTCTGCTAAAGAATTGGCCTAATTCCCTTTTGATATAAATTTTGAAATTTTAAATCCTAATTTTATTTTCACTTAAAATTATGCTGACTACAAAACACCCAAATAAATTCTCCTTCTGCCCAGGGATGTTTTCATCTCTAAGAGGAAATATTTGTACCTTTAATTATTTGTTTAATATAATTATAAAATGTAAAATATCATTAAAAAAAATTGTAATTACAATAAAATATAATTTTTTGTTCAGATGGACACCATTGTTCACCCATTGAAAAAAGGAATCGGAGATGGTCTGGGAAAAGTGTTTACCCAAAGAAATGTAAGTTTCTCTATATGTTAGATATTAGAGTTAAGTAAAGTTCCTAATTCAGATCTTGTGATCCGTATGGCAGATGATGTGATGGTCATCTGTTTCTGCGGCCCACAGTTAACAGTGTCATGTGGCCAGCACAACTTCCATCCACCTTTACTTTTCTCCAAGTAACGTCAGGTACCCATTAGAGCTGGGTGGACTCAGAGATACTCTAAATATCCCAAAAAATGCTTAAACATTCAGCCACCTCACCTCCATGCTAGATATTAGCTATAACAATATTTGTCAGCTCTCTGAGAATGTTTTCTTTTTGGTGCTACGCTTTATGTAACTGACCAACTGTTTTCACCAAAGAGGTGTCAAAGGAAGATTTAACTGACAGTCTCTTGAGACTAAGCTTTCTTATTGCAGAGTTACTTTCAAACATTCAATCAATATTTTGCTTTTTTGCCATGTATTTTGTTCTGTAAACTTTCAGTACTAACTTTTTGTACAGATTGATCAGAGCAAAAGTCGAGAGATCATGAACCAGATGAAAGTAGGAGCAGGTTTAGATCCTGAGGTAGGATTAATGTTTGGCTTGCAGTACTCTTAAATACCTGTGTTATTAGATATACTTGTGGAGCATCACCAGAGAATGCTGACCATGTCCTTCAAAGCTGCATACTATATCAAGAGGCCAGAACAAGACTCTGGCCCCAAAACCCTCCTATAGAAGAAAAGCTATACTGAGAACTGCCTGATCTGGAAACCACTGCGCAGTTCATCTCAGATATAGGATTACCGATCTGAACCCTCCGACATGTAAATGAGAAAGAAGAAGAAGATATACTTTCATTTTAGAAATAAACTTCAGCAGGTTTTCACACATTATTAGTTAGTTATGCAAGTATTTAACATGCACCCCCCCTCCCCCAAATATGTTACTTTCTGATACTTTAAAAAAAGAAATTATATTCCTAATGAAATATCTTGAGTCTAAACTGGAGAAGCTGTTTTATTGGTCCCAATAACTGGAAATGTGTTTTAATTTAGTATTTGATTGAAAACATCCAGAGAAGAGACTTATCTTCAGCTCTAACTAGTCTAGCTAGAGGCATCTTGTTATGTTTGTGGCACCCAAGATTAATTGTGATAATATCACATATATATTTAACATAGTGTCATATCAGCAATAAATTTAATTAAAAAATGATTAGAAAGATTGAAGAGTCAGCAGACCTTTTGAATATCAGTGTCTGAATGTAGATATAGTATCTAGCTATATCTCTCAAATATTTAGTATGTTAGGTCTTTTTATCCATCTAGCAAAGGACATCTTTTCTAATCTTGAAAGCTAACTATTACAAATACATACTAAAGGATTGTAAAACAGAAACATTCAGTTAGTACTAGACTAAAACACTTTGCAATCACTTTCTACCTTGACTGTTTCTAAGATTATATGCAGACTGTTTTGAGGGTGAAGTAAATTAAGAAATATACAACTAGCAGGAAAATATTTTTATTTTGTTTAGGCAGGTGAAAATATTCCTCTGCGTATCATGTTGCTGATGATGGATGAAGTGTTTGATTTGCGGCACAAGAACCAGTGGCTCAGAAGAAGGATTGTGGCCATCTTGAGGCAGCTCATCAAGGCCACCTTTGGGGATAAAATAAATAGGTTGTTAAGAATTGCTTCCTTTATTGACTCAACATAGCTGAAAAAAATGGTTATTCATTAAAATGTATATGTCAGGTAATGTGGGTGTTCAGGTCTCATGGTTTGAATATAACAAATTGAATTTGACAAGATACTAAGTAAAAAAAAAAATATGTTTACAAGTAATTAGTTTGGACCAAATATGATAACTTCTCATAATTTTGGATGGGTTTATGTATATAAATAGGGAAGGACAACTGCCAGAGGTTGTTGAGTTGTCAGATAAGTTTATTGTGTCTACCTATCTGAATCTACTAGTGAAATTAATTTGTATTTGTGGAGCGTGTTCAATATTTTCGTGATTCCAAGTTGAATAATAATAATAATTTCTTAAAAATTGATTTCTGTACTGCTTTTTCATTTAAATAAGTTTAAATAAGTATTTCCAACAACATGGCGGAGTTTGTATGATCAGAACTAGTTGTGAAGAATAAAATAAACAAATTGTGACCCATGAAGTATGTTTGTTAATATAATATAGTGTTTTACATAAGTAAACATTTTACCTTTTTTTTTTTGATATCATTTTAAGGAAAATTGTGGAACATGTAGATTTAATGACATCTGCTGAACAAATGGCAGAATATATTCTTGCCTTCAAGTAAGTTGACAATTGTTGATTACGTCATAATTATAAATTTTACCGACAGTTTATTGTCAGATGTAAAAAAAAAAAATCAGATTTTCGTTCTAATTTTTAAAAAATGTTTTTCGAATACTTTTTAAAAAATATTTATTTTTTATACATTTGTGATTTATTTATCGAATCAGCACCTAATTACTTCATTAATCATACTGATTTATACTTTTTTTAATTTTCAGAAACTCATTTTGGCCAAATGGAGTTTTAGCTGAACCAAGACAACCCAGAGATGAGGCCACAAAAATGAGAACCAAAGTTTTGTGTAAAGCCAAAATGTTAGGAAGTGTGCCAGGTTGGATTAATTTTTTTCTTTCACTTCATCCTTTATTCTAAACTTTTCAGGTTCTGATCCGTTATGTACTGTTATTATTTGTTATGTAATATTATTATTATCATTAATTGTCAATTAGGAGGCACAGTGGCTGAGCGGTAAAGTGCTTAGCTTCCAAACCAGGTGTCCCGGGTTCCAATCCCTGTGAAGACTGGGATTTTCAATTCAGGATCTTTGGGCGCCTCTGAGTCCACCCAGCTCTTATGGGTACCTGACATTAGTTGGGGAAAAGTAAAGGTAGTTGGTCGTTGTGCTTGCCACATGACACCCTCGTTCTTGCCACATGACACCCTCGTTAACCATAGGCCAAAGAAACAGATGACCTTTACATCATCTGCCCTGTAGATCACAAGGTCTGAAAGGGGAACTTTAATTGTCAGTTGTTGCAGGTCAATAAGGCAAGTGCAGGAGTTGTGGCTATTAGAGCTAAAAATAGTAGAATTACCCGATAGTAAAGAGATTTAAAAAATTAAGAGAATAAAAGATTCAGAGTTCCTTCATTCATTTTGGCTTGATAAATGTAATCCTTAAGTATAAATAGAGAAGTGACTGTATAAGTTAAATTTATTTAGTTCAAGTTAATTGAATGAAAGTGTTTATCTGCTTTTTTTTACTAACAAACTGGACTTACATTTGATTCGAAGAAAAAGGTAGTACGGAATGACATGGACAGGTATGGCGAGAGAGAATGTATTATTTCTTCGTTGCTGTTTAGGTAGGAGTTATATCCCTTTGTTTATACATTCGCAGGGTATGAATGTGAACAGTATACACGTGATGGGGATTGAATGTTTTGATTTTGTGTTGTAAGTTTTCGATCTGCAGAGGTCGAATTAATGAGATCATTAATTTGATTATACACCTAGATAAGAACCTTATACACCTAGAAGAACCTGACATTGACATATACACAGGTTTACATCAAATTTGTAAAAATTGATTAATTAATTTCAGTCTATATTTTCTTAGATACATCTGTATTTTTATTTTTTTTTGCAACCCGCTTTTGTTACAGATGAAGTTCGGACTCTTATGGGGACTGATGCAGTACGGATGGGAGTAGCCAGAGTCTTCCAAATGTTTCAGCACAAAACATTAAACAAACGAATTCTTTACGTGGTCCTGGAAGGTGTCCTGGTCACATTGTTTCCTGATAATAAGTTCCAGGCTATTTTCAGGAAGCTTCACTCACGGTCTAAACGGGCTGAAAAAGTTCTGGAAGCACAAAAAGCAGGAACTAGTCAAGATTCACAGTTACGGAAAAGACAATTGAAGAGGTGATTCTTTCTGATACAAAAACCAATTATAATCTAAATAAAAGTGTTGCTGTCTTAATGGACTGTACTACAATGTTGAGGATAAAGCTTGTGAAGGGAAATGAGTTATATATTTCAAAATGGTCTCACTGTTTATATGACTCTTATTTTTATAAACATTTGCACCAAATTTGCATTTTTTGTTGACATTTAAATATTTATGTCCCCTTTGGGGCATATTAAAATGAACCAATCAAATGTTTTCTTTTTTCGACTTGTGGTTTTTACCCAGAAGTTTAACTTGTTATTTATTCGAGGCAATATAATTAATTGGCATTTTGTTTGTCTGCTTTATTCAGCATTTCAGTTCGTATAGGATTATTTTTTTGTTTTGTGAGAAGAAATTATATGTATATAAACTTTAATTTATTTCTACTTGGACAATACATCGCGGGATGATGTTGGTTATGTAAAAATGAACATAGTTGGTGTCAACTAAACTGTTTTTTTCTTTTAGTAGACTAAATGTACACAGCAGATAATGAGTGAAACTAATGAATTTAACTACATTCATAGTTTTTTTTATTTATATTCTTCACAACGTTCAAGAAACTTGTTCAGACAAGTTTGACGTTCTTGTGTTTCTGTCTGTTCTGTTCTCATATTACCTTGAGCCTGCATTATGTTTGTTAACAGCGTTACTTAAATTAAATTTGTATTATTTTATTTTGACATGTTTTAATATGTCCGACTTCGACATCACTTACACACACACAGGGGTCTACCAAAGAATGTCATAGAACTTTTAGCAACTGTCCCAGTGGTGTAAATCTTGTCCTGTAACTAATATAAAAAGTTCTATTCATTTTTGTTACCTTAATGTATCTTAATTATAAAAATAAATACCTTTGTTTTCTACATTCCAGTCTACAAATTCCTTAATTGAAAAAAAATAATTTTTTGTTATAATCCAGCTGTTAAAAAATTATTTTGTACAATTCAGATAATTGTAAAGATAGTATTTTGTTGTATTAGCTTCCATAAAACATGGATACAATAATGAGTGTAAGAAATATAAATAATGGTGTTCAAGTTCATTTAAGCGAAATTTGGACTGAAAGCTTGAAGTGTTTGAACCATGTAAACAAATGTAACTGGATGAACTTTTTTTTGTGTGGACCATGCATCTGTCTTGCTTAAGGTGGATTTTAATTTGCATGAAGTGTCACTCTCCAGAAAAATCTAAGCTGGTTAGATGTGGGTTTAAGCCAAGACACAGGAGTTCACTGAATATTTTATCTTAAGAGCGGGAGAAAATATAAATGAAGTATTCTCAAGTTTTTTTGGCCAGTTTAGTTTGTGATTTATTTTTTTTTCTTTTCCCTTTAACTTTAGTACGCTCAGAGCACCTGTGTGTGTGTGTGGAAGGTGGGGGGGAGGAGGGTATATGGAAGAAGCTTTCCGTGCTACCTTTAGGTGCTCAGCTAATGAAACTTAGTTCATGTCAGGACTCAAATCCTTCATGATAGGTAGCCAAGCTGTTTATGGCACTCAGCCACACATCTTAAATACACCATTTTCTACCAGAGAGTTGAAAGACAGGAGATACATGAGATTAAGCTTAAAAAAAAAAAGATTGTTTCATGCCATTTTTGCCTTGTTTTCTTCATATTGTTATTGCCCACTAATTTTCTTTTAAAAAGAAAGCACAAAAATCAAAGTGATTGATTCCAATCAAATGTTAGTACAACTGGCAATGCTCACGATGCTTGCTGTATATACGCAGCACCAACTTTTGTTTCTATGGTAACGCTTCCTCTTATTGTTTTTGTTTTCTTTTTTTGTAAAGTTATAAATTGTTTAAAAAATTAAATTTTTCACAAAATTGACAAGAAATTAAACATTTGAAACTGATTTTATTTTTTTCGCCGACACTGTAATATACCATTACATCTAAGATTCTATTATAAGTTCCATTAGTAGAAATAATAAACCTTTAATCAATGGCCATCTTGGTCAGCATGCAAGTTTCAATAGATTAGAAGACTATCATAAATGTTTTGTTAAAGGACATTTTTTTTTGGATCTAAATTTTAAAGTTTGAGTTTTCTTAATTAAATGTTGAACATTTCTTCATTTTGTCTTGAGTGGAGTGTTGAATATGTTTGGCAGAGGTAACAATTTATTTCAACTAACAATTGAACACAGGCAAATGGTCAACTACGAAATGAGACAATCAAGAGAGTTGACAATCAAGAGAGTTGACGATTCAAGCATTTTATCCGGGAATGAAAGGAATCCGTCGTGTCACTAACCAAATAACTAAGTCCAAAAACTTCTTGATTAATCAAACTTGACTGTCTCCAAAGACACCAACATTTGAACTGTCTTTATTTCATATCTAACTCTAATCTTTGTTTTTATTATTGTCACTGAATAAAACCTAATCCAAAATACACAAAACATTATTAATTGCAACTTTTAACCACCAAATTCCTTATTGTGAACTAGAAAAGCAAAACAAAAAATAAATACTTTTCTTATCCTATGAAACACATAAACCAGTGAATACAAGCAACACATCATTATTTGCTTTGAATAACACTCAAATCTTATCAATTTCTTTGTTTAATGCAACAATGTATTGAAAAAAAAAAAAAAAAAAATTAACATAAAATATATTTAAAAAATGTAATAGGCCTAGTGATAGGTTTCATTATCTGTCAGGTCAATAAGAGTATGAAACACAGGTCTGTGGTGCAAACAGATAAAATTTTCTGAGATATCTTGAACTTTATCTACCATAGCTTGAACATCAGATAGAGACTTATTGGCCATACTCTGTTTTAATATACGAACAGCCTCACCCTTAAAGAAAATATATTATAAAACAACTTTTAATAAAATTTCCATAATGAACAAAAATGCAAATAAAATCTTCGTTAATTGAGGATTAAGTCTTATGAATGTTCTTGTAAAAACTGAGAATTTTCTGAAAAATTAAATTTTAGATCAGCTTTTGTCCAAATAGTTTTTAGGTTTTCTTAACGTTTAAAAGCTTTGATTATCAAGAATTGTATCTTGATGCTAACAAGTTGGATATTTTTTTAAATGATGAAATGTACAGAATAGCATAAAGATAAAGTAAGTTCACTTTCTTTCTGTGATTTATAAATTGTGGGTATCTACAGCCTGAAAGACTAAGGGTCTCCAAGTAATTCAGAAAGATAATCAATGCCAACACCAAGATTTGAACTCCAGAACCTCAAAATTAGCAGACCATTAATTTATCAAAGCCAAACATTTTTTCTAACAAAACAGTATGAATATTTCTTTAAAAAAAAAAAATTTGAGCTTTACTTCAGGACAAGGAAGAGGATACATTTTTCTGTTTGTATCTCAATGGCTGCCTGGTCATGCAGTTTGCATGCTTGACTGTTGTTTAGACTTATTGATGGTCCTCGATTCAAACCCTGCCTGCTCAAATGCCCTGTCCCCATTTGAAAACAAATATTTATGGCCTACCTGTAAATAATACTGCACTTTAATAGGTCGAACATGACCCAACGAGACATTGGGACATTTGTTCAAAGTCTCTAATACTTCATACAAGTCATTCAAACTGTATGCAGGTATCAGGTCACAAAGACCAACTAGTTCAGCATTTAAATTTAACTGGCCATCTGTGAAAATAATAAGAACCAATAATAAACCAATGTCGTATTCTCCCATTTTCTTTTTTGGAAAAAATAGAAAAGATACCATAGTTACAATATAAAACTAATGGTAAGTAAATTTATCTGGAAACATACATAATAAGTCTATTGACTTTTGTGCAAATAATGTTTTATTATTTACTCATCAATCATTTACATAAAAGCATGCAGTGAAAAACTAATGGAGAATAAGAAAATATGTTTACGAAACCAAAACATTTTTATTCTTAGCATAAACAATGTTAATAAAATTAGAATGTGTTTTAAAAAAAAAAGAAAATACTGACCAAAGCAACACCTGACATTGAAACCGTTTGCAACTAAATGCTCATCTGTGATAGAAAAATAAGTGTCCTTTGTCCTGCTGGCATAAGCTAACAGTTTCAGCGTGGACCAGACAGTCTCTGTCATACATCTGTAAAGATATTAGTTTATGGTATACTAATAATACCACAATTAATATTTCCTAAACGATGATGACCAATTCTAACTTGTTTTTAATGTCATATTATCTGTCAAGAAATTTTGTTTGATGGACATAAAATTTCATTTCAGGCTCAATGCATAGCCAAAGTTTCATTTTCTTTGTAGTTTAATTAAAAGTTTAGGCAATAATACAATTCAGTAGATTTATATTTGATACAATTTTGCGGTTGTACCTTACATAATAAACAGTTATTTGAAAAGAAACTGAAAATTATATAATTGTAATGAGTGAGATACTATAATAAAAAAAATTATACTAATTCTGAAAGGAAGCAGGACAGCCTCTTTTCAAATACTTTTTTTTTTCAAATACTTGTACATGTAGTGTATTCCAAAAGTCATTTTTTTTTTCCCTTGCCTCATCTGAGCATTTGTTCAACCAATGAAAAACTCTATCCTATCTTCTGAGCATTTATTCAACCAATGAAAAACTCTATCCTATCTTCTGAGCATTTTTTCAACCAATGAAAAACTCTATCCTAGTGAATCACATATGAAGATTGATTGAAAGGTTGGGTAAACCAAATAATAAAATCTAGTTGAAATATATATTATACCATAATCTTCTTCTTATCTTATCTTATAAAATACAGACGTTACTTCAAAAAAGAAGAAGCGTCATGCATCTAGTCATGCATGTTAACCAATGACTTAAATATATATATTATATATAATGATGTCTGTTTGGCAGGTCTGATTTCAACTTTTGAAACAAAATATATAATACAAAAAAAAAAAAATAATAATAATAATAATACATTTAAAAAGTGTGCTTTATCTTACCCCCACCCCCACCCCCTACCGCCACTCCCACTCCTACAAGATGGTCAGAAGTTGAAAGCCTACATCGGCTGCGCACCTCTTATGTTGTAAGCAAACAAAAAAAATGTTGAAGGCCTACCTTTGGTCCAGAATTAATGGATGTGCACAAGGTTTAGCTTCTAATCTGTAAGTTTCTTTGAGTTTTCTATACAGAAACACCTCACTAAGTCTGTGTACATTCGCAATGCAAATTTGATTTTTGTAGCCACACACCCATGCATCACATGACTGAAGCTGGCCAATCACTGTCAAGGTAGGAAATGTAACACTAGGCAAGATAAAACAATTTTTCAAACATTAGAGACCAGTAACAAGCATCAGGCTTTGGGCTCTTTCACTTTGGAAGTAAATTTTTTTAGTATAAAAATTTGGCAATCAATCATGATATCTTTTAAAAAGTAATTTACTCAAAATATTTACAGCATATAAAAAAAAAAGTTGAATATATATACATATATGCTTTGAAATTAAATTGAATAATCATGTCTGGAAGTTTCATTCAATATAATAATATCCTTACAAAAATTATTATATATGGAACTGGGTAACTTCAAACATGTGATTACGTCTGCGGAAATGAGTGTCTTAAGTTCTAATCCCATCAAAGATTGTGGTTATAACACTTTAAGTCCACCCAGACTGAATAAGTATGGGATAAACTTTTTATTTTTGGATGGGGAGGGGAAATATTCTGAAACAGTAGCCAAAGAAACAGTTTTACTTCACCTGTTTCATAAACATTGAGATTTCACAGGGAACATAAATAAGTTTATATTGCAATAATGTAAAGGTTTCAAGTTCCCTATAGTAAGTTCATACAGCTAGGGAACATAAATAGACGGTTTATATTTCAATGTTAAGATTCCAGGTTCAAAATACTAAGATTATATTAATCTAAAGGTCTTTTTCCCTAGACAATATTTTATTGACATCAACAAATGTGTCAATAAGATTTGGCTAATCTGAAGGTTTCGTTATATGTTACTAATCTCAAGACTTTATTTTAACTATTTCCAATCTCTAAAAATTTTAAATAGTCACCTTTTTTGTCCTGACTGTAAACACAGGGCAGAGTCTCCAGATTGGGAAGGACTTCTTAGAAAATCAATATTGAACTTCACTGTCATTTCCTTTGAGTAAGTTTTTTTCTTCAAAGACTTCTTCAATTTGGCTGCTTGGCTCTGAGCAGCCATTGCAACTACTTGATCTCTGACACTGACCTTTACCAAAAACAACAACAAAAGAAAACATTAAATAACAATCTATTGTTGTAACTCTGTCCCGGACTTCATCTCAGACACTGACCTTTACCAAAAACAACAACAAAAGAAAACATTAAATAACAATCTATTGTTGTAACTCTGTCCTGGACTTCATCTCAGACACTGACCTTTACCAAAACAAACAACAAACACAAAAAACATTTTAAAATACTTTTTAAAAAAAACTTATATTAAGAGTTATTGTATCAATTAGTTTCGATCAGTCATGTGATTAAATTTGTAATAAATATAGACTAACAATAATAAATCTGTACGATTAGAAATATTTGTAACCATTGTTGTTGTTTTTTTTGCACAATTTCATGCTTTTAGCTTTCTCAATGGGCTAGGATCGTATCACTTATCTGGACAAGTTGGGAAAAAGGGGAGGGGGGGGGAGAGGGGTAAGAAGAGGATATCTGAGTGAATGTTACAGTGTTCTTGATCGCTTTAAAAAAAAAAAGTTGAATTTGAACTCGGCTTAAGCCTCCTAATTAACAGGGGAATAGTTCAACTTATACAACCATATCTGTAAAGTTCAATTTCTTTCCCTTGTTTGATGCCGAACAAAATAATTAACTACCAATAGTTAATTAATGAATAGGTTAATTTTTTTTATCAATTCTTGTTTTGTACAACAAATAATCGTGGAAATTTCCACTTGATCCAAGATTGGTTGTGGGAGAAATAACGTGTAAAAACTTTTTACCAGACAGACAGGGTAAGTTGACGTAAACTTTGTAAAAAAAAAAACAACATTTAATAACAATCTGTTGTTGTAGCTTTCTCCTGCACACTGCCATCTCACACAATATTATACACTATTCAACTCAGGACAAGAATGTATTTAGAGAGAGACAGAAGCTATCTTCCACCCAAGAAAGAAGAAGAAAAACAACATAGGAGAATTTAAGAAGGGAAGAGTTTGGCCCACTCCACCGACAGAAACTCAACAGAATTATTGCCAGTGAACATGCCAACATAAGGGCTTTGGCGCTCTTTGTAGGGTTGTCAGGAAGGTTTTCGAAATAATGGAAGGCGTCCCTGTGGTTCCTGTGTTTCAGGATATTCCTGGTGGTTTAAAAAGACCAATGTTTCTGGAACAACCGTAAAGCAACATGGATCTGTGACCCCACAGAAGTGGTAATAGAAGTGACAGTGGACTGTGTAGAGAAGATCTGACGACCAAAACTGCTATTTATGTTTGCTGTGTCCTCGTATCACCTGTAAATAAATGTCATCATCTTTTCAGACTTCTCCTTGTTGAGTAGCCTACCTTAGAGTTATAACCACGTTTAAAAGACAGCAATAACGTATAACAAACACAGTATAATTTTATGGATTTCCTCAAGATGATAAGCAATTTATTACACTTTTCAAATAATGACTATGACACTAGTGATTTAGGGAATGACATATGGGACAACATTTCACAAAATGTAACCAATCAGAGAATGGCGTGAAGGATTTAAGAAGCAAGGAAGGCAATAATTGGAAAAGACTTGATATCTAATAGCAAAAATAGAATTTTAAAATAGCCAAATTGCTATTACAGTAAAATCTGAACAAGTTGCTTACTTTGGCAGTTTTGAGAGGTTTAGAGTTTTTCACAGCTTGAACTACTGATTCAGCTCTGTAGAAACAGGGAATAAAAAAAAAAATTCAAAATGAAAATACATTTTCACAAAAGTACATAAAAGACCTTTTTTCATTGTCATTTATTTCTAGAAATAATACACTAATTCTATTAATATTTATATTTGGGTAGTCTAAAGGCTTCTGCACCAAAGGATTACAAGTTAAAATCCCAGTAAAGGATTTTGAACATCAGAATATTTCCCTGAGTCCAACCAACTCTAATGGGTATCTGACATTACCAGGGGAAAAGTAAATGTCATTGTGCAAGTCATGACACCTTCCTGTCAAAGAAACTAATGAGCTTTACATCGTTGACCACATGATTTTGCACTCGTTTTTTAAACTTTAAAATAGGCCTCAAAATGTTGTATCAACAGTTACAAAAACTCTTTGCTCTTTACTCTGTCAGGCTGTACCAGCACTATCCAACTATAGAACCTGAAAAAAATCAAGGCGTCTGTTTGTAGTCACTCAAGTAGCTTTTCTGAGTGTCGTTTGTGGAATATTGTTTTCAAATGATGAAAGGGTCCTTGTTATCACATCAAATTTTCAATAAGGATCAATAAAGCAGTCCAAGTCTTCGTCAAACCAAATTTGATTTGAAGCTTTCTTTGTCATATCAATGTACATGACATGAACTGTGGAGTATGATTTTCTACTAATTACATTAGGGGCATGTGTAAGCTCTTTTTCAGTGATTGTTTCCACTTCTGGGGTGAAACTCTACAAGGATATATTTCACTAGTCAAAATTTTAAGCTTCCAGAAAGTTGTTCAATTATTTATCTTCTATAAAATTATAAACAAAAACAGCCATGTTATATTTATCCTACAATATATATAAAGCCTACATATAAAAAAAAATGCCCTGGACACTAAAAAAAACAAAGCAGGATTCACAGTTGTGCACGACAAAAGAATCATTCCTGACATGAAAAACAATTATCACAACTATTTAAATTTCAGTTTATATTTTTAAATTACCTTTTATTTGATGCTAGCTTTTGGATGTCTTTTGCTTCGTCATTTTCATTCAAGATTTTATTTTCATGTCTTAATGTTTCCTTCATAGTATCTAGAATAAAATAGTACCCATTGACTTACTATGAAAAAACTATTTAATGTGGGAGCAACTTGGTACAAATAGGCTAAATCAGGAAAATAAAAGTTTCCATTTTTGGCAAATCATGTGCATTTTAAAATAAGTTATTACTTTTACCTAATAATAAATTAATTTTTCCAATTAGTTTGAAAAAAAAAATAAATAAACTCACTGTCATTCCTTTTCTCCAAACAGACATTTTCCATGAATGGGCTTTCATTGGTGACTGAATTCAGACCAAAAATATCATCCAATGTGGTCTGATTAGCATCCAACATCTAAACAAAAAAACATGTATCATTAAATAAAAACAAATTAACAACAGTCTATTCTATTAAGATATGGATATTTTTAGTAGCCATACATCTATTATGAGTTTTTATTTAAAAATTAAAGGTTATTATTTCATATGCATTTATGCAACTTACAATGAGTAAGAGTTACAATTTTACAGCTAGTACTGTCATTACAATTGCACTTAGGAAAATCTCTGCATTCTTTAAATAATTCAAGAATTGTTAGTTCATTGGGATGTGTGGATGAGTGACGTATATAAACTGCTTGACTAATTGATGGGAGTTTTTAATAGGAGTTTTGAGTTAACCTGACTTGTGATTGCTGAGTACCTAAAGGCAGCAGGGAAACCTTCTCCCAAGCTTCCCTACCCCAGATGCCATCAAGAGATTCTACCAGTGCAAACTGAGTATGCCATAAGACTAGGAGCATGTAAGCTTCACTATACAAAAGTTAAAAGAAAATAAATACATATAAATAAATAAATAAATATAAATATATAATACATTTTTAAAGCGTTTTTTTTTTAAAGCTGATTTTTTAAAGTTCTTACAAGTGAAGTTCTTTTACGTTTCGCTGGGCAATCTACATTTTGGTCAGCATCAAGTGAATGTTTCCCAAAACTGTGACTAGATGTACTCGCTAACAGCTGCACTGGCTAGAAAGAATGAAAGATTTCATTATAACAAAGACAGGTTTCAAATCCTTGGCTTAAGAGAGAATTAATGATTGAATTAAAACTGGTTTCAAATCCTTGCATTAAGAGAGAATCAATTCTTGATTGAAAGAAAAACATTTCAATGTTGTAAGAGCACTAAAACTATTCCTTTAGATAAATGTCACTTTTAAAAATCTAAAATGATTTTTGTTTACAGTACAACAAGTTTATGTAAACAAAAGATTGAGTCTGAGCAATAAAAAAGAAGCAAGATAGGAGAATTTAACATTTGACACAATCTCAACTACATATTAATGTTCTACTGTTTATTTCATGAGATACGTAAGGTACTTATAGATAGATGGGTCTCAAAAAACAATTTTATACATGTTGAATATATTTAGCAATGAATAAAAACCACAACTATAGTAACAGTTTAGATGAGCTGTGACTGAGAAATGAGATATTAATAGACTTACTTGAACTAAATTGTTACCAGAATCCACTAAACAGTCTCCTCTGCTCCAGATGCTGGCTTTGTTTGCCACTTCTGCTGTTGACAGGCTGCTCACTTCTGCTGTTGATAGGCTGCTCACTTCTGCTGTTGATAGGCTGCTGTCTGTTGACAAGTCTGTGTTCGTTTTAGTTTCTGCTAGGTCTAGGTCAATCACATCAGAACTGTGCAAAAATGTCAAATCTTCTTGATGTGAGCTTGTACAAGGTGCATCTTTGAAGACTGTATCTTTTTTGTTAGAGAAAACAGAAGCACACCCAGTTTCAGAAGTTTCAATGTTACATACTCCTGTCTCCTTTCCATCTACAGAGCTTGTTGTCAAAGGAATTAAACTGTCATTATATGTTCTGCTGTTATTTGATAGTGAAGGATAATCACCTACGATTGATCCAATATGTTCAATTTGACTTGCAGAATTAGTATGATATTTACTATTATTATTCCTGCTTTCATGATCTGAGTGTTCAACTAACAACAGATCTCCTTCAATATCAAATAAGCCAGTAGTATCCGGTTCTTCAGCGGCTGTCACATTAGCAGATTTTTTCTTGTTATTCTCGGACAACATATCTTTGTCAGGGAATTTTGTATGATGATTCATTTCTTTCTTGATGCTGGCAAGTTCACCAGGAACCACAAGAGCTGCAAAATTCTCAAAGAAAAACATAAACAGGTTAGATCTTCAAAGTTGGCAAGTAAACAAAAATTTATTTAAAAAATTATTTTTTTTATTGTAAGATATCTTGACAAGTGCTTTGATTACTAGTTATAATGAAAGGTACAGAGATTACCTTTCCTTTAGATAACTGACCAGAGTGGTCAGTGTGATTGTGTTGAGACAAGTCATCACTTGAAGTGTAGTGCCACGATGGAACATGATCCAGTGGACCATATATTTCTAAAAGTATTTCTTCTAAACAAACTTGCACTGCTTTCTAAGATATAAAAATAATTCATAAGCTTTTCTACAGCATTAAGATTATTCATGAGCTTCTTTCTAAGACATAAAGATTATTCATGAACTTCTTTCTAAAACATAAAGATTATTCATGAACTTCTTTCTAAGACATAAAGATAATTCATGAACTTCTTTCTAAGACATAAAGATAACTCATGATAACATTAAATTAATTCTAAAACAACAACTAAATTAAAATAATTAAAATAATTCATAAGCTTTTCTACAGCATTAAGATTATTCATGAGCTTCTTTCTAAGACATAAAGATTATTCATGAACTTCTTTCTAAAACATAAAGATTATTCATGAACTTCTTTCTAAGACATAAAGATAATTCATGAACTTCTTTCTAAGACATAAAGATAACTCATGATAACATTAAATTAATTCTAAAACAACAACTAAATTTAAACATTAATTGCTGTTAAGAGTAGGCTGAGATTTTACCTACAGCAGTTTTCAACACTTACCATGTTTTGTATAAACACTGTGGTTTTATTGGGCTCAACATTAACATCGACATCTGATGGAGGCACACTAATCTCAACAAAACAAACAGGGTAGCGAGTCATGCCACAGGGATGGCAATTATTGTAATACTGTTTGAGAACCTGCACGTACAGATAGGAACATAATTATATAAGGTGTTTAATTAGACAACAAAAACAACTCAACATGAGAAGTTATTTTTTTTTATCTAATGAAAATGGCATTTAAAAATAAATGGCACAAGATTTAAACATAATTGTTCACACATTATTTTAAACTTGTTATGACAGGAAAGCTGCTTAACTTTAAAATTTTTTAATTGTGAGATCTTCTAGGGTAGATTTACAAATGCTTGCTTATATGTGCATTATAAATATATGTTTTTATCCACTTTTTCTGGCAGAGCCCTAGTGCTACATCCTGACAGAGCCCGTAACACTGATGTCCCCAAACTGTATAATACATCAGCTGAGTGGAGAGAAGTAAACTGCTTTGTGGGCGAGATCATTCCAATCATATATAATCCTCAAACATTCATCTCATTTCTACGACTTAAAGAGGCCATAATACTACACTAAAAAAAGTTTTACTGCATTAAGATATATAAAATTTGAATCATTATTGTCAGGCTTACTTTAATAAGTTCCTTGACTATTACTGGGCGTCTGTTAACTGCAAGAATTGTTCTCTCTGCTGATGACCGAGACATGACCTTAGTGTCTGAGCCTGGCTTAGGCAAATAGACTGAGACATGGATCTAAAAAACAAAAGTCAAATAGGTAAGGATATATTTTTGGTTTTCAAACCTAAATATATGTTCTTTAAATCATTGTGTCTCCTAAGATTATGGCTTTATCAGTTTTGTTCAGTAAACAATTTCTCTGAAAGTATTAAGGAAACAGGAGGACATCAATGCTATTTTTGAGAGAACAAAGAATCTGCTAAATTCTATCATTCCAACTGAGAATATACATGATCAAGGAAAACAAAACTTTTACAAACAAAGAAAATTAATCATCTTTTTTAGACATTCTGGTGGCACTGTGGCTGTGGTAAAGCGCTTGGCTTCTAAACCAGAGGGTTCAGGGTTCGAATCTTGTTGAAGACTGGGATTTTTAATTTTGGAATCTTTAGGGCAGCTCTGAGTCTACCCAACTGACATTATTTAGAGAAAAGTAAAGCCAGTTGGTCGTTATGCTGGCCACATGACATCTTTATTAACTGAAGGCCACATAAAACAGAAAACCTTTACATCATCTGCCCTATAGACTACATGTCCTGAAAGGGGAACTTTACTTTTTTTTTTCTTTTTTTTTTAGACATTCGAACATCATTCATTGGCTTACCTTCAATTCATCCACTGTTTTTTCTTTAAACAGCAGCTGGCTAGCTATTGGTCGACTCAGAACACAATTAAGTGCATCCTTAAGACTGCTAGATGGCAGCTTCTGCCATATCATCTCTCTGTCATGTTTAAATGTAATTCGGAGTGATGGCTTGATTAGGGCAAAAGCCATTAAAAAATCCTCAATTTTATTCAGGTCATCCTTTTTCCTCTGTGAGCTGGCATAATACTGTTTGCGTACAGGCAAATTATGAAAGAGTCTACATGCTGTGATGATTGTGCCTGTAAAAAGCATGTAAGCACCATATCAATACAGCAGATTAATATTTTATCTAAAATCACTGTAACATAAATGAGTTTTTAAATTTCATCCTCAATGGAGAAACAAATTTTATAATTGACATCATACTGAATCTGAGTAGTGTTTCATTAGCCCACAATAACCTGATAGCCCTCCTCATGAAGTGTCAAGAAGTATAATGTGGACTACTTGAATAGCATGGACAAAAAGTATAGAAAAACAAAGTTTAAAAATTCTATTGGTGTATTCAAACTTCAACTTCGTTTAGCTCTTTAATGCTTCAATTTCATTAAAATAATTAATGCTATCTTTAATCTCTTCTAGTTTTTATATTAGTTGTTTGCTGTTGTTTTTTTAACAAAGAATCTTGCTTTTTTTTTTTTAAATGAGAATCTTGTTTGCTTTCTTTTCAAACAAAAAAGTTTGCTTTTTTTTTTTCCAAATAAAGAATTTTGTTTTTTTTTAAACAGAGAATCTTGTTAAAAGTGAATTCAAAAATGTTTAAAGGTGCTGTTTGGAAAAGAAACCTGGTTTTACTTTTCTTAATGGACAACCACATCCTGGGAGACTAAGAAACTTCATTCAATTAGGATTCAGACCCAACAGTTACACTTGCCATACAGTGAAACTACAATTACCAGATTTAAAAAAAAATAAAAAAATAAAAAATAATAATGTATGTGTGTTTTTGTGATATATGAAAAAAAAACATTAAAATGAATACATGTGTAGCTTATGTGATGCATACCTCGCCCAATGTGGGAAGGTTTTGACTCTGTCACATTCCCTTGATGGTCAATGGAGTAAGTTTGACTTATGTTGTCATTATCAGTTTTGGTGGTCACTTTCATCTCTGAGACTTCACATAAAGATGCTGACATGAAATAAATTTTTAAAAAAATCAAGATGCTGGATATATATCCTCAAAATGCTGGATTTTTTTAAAATGTCCTTCAAAAACACTTTGATTGGGATCCGCAAGGAAAAAGGAAAATGGGCAGACTCAAGCAAACCTAGAAGAGGCCAGTCACCAGTGAAGCTAAGAATACTGGAATGACATGGGAGCAGATGAAGAAAATCAAACATCGAAATCAAGCAGTGCCATTGAAGCAGATCATATAAGTTATCATCTAACCCACTGTTCTCAAGAGATCATCAGGTGATGGCTTGGAATCATCACACTCCACAGGCTTTAACATGACATTATTGAACAGAGTAAGACTGTTAAATAGGCTTTTCATTCTCCATGTCAAGATGCTCATTAATATTCTATAAAAAATTATTACTTTTAGGCTATTAGCTTTTATTTATTAAATAAACATGCCCCCCAGGACAGTCCTTCAGAAATGTTCTACCCCAAACCTCCTACACGACATCAGGACATGTGTTCAGGTTTTAAACTTAGGGGCCATTGTAACAAACATCTGAAGTAAATTAATACCAAACAGCAAGGGAGACTATCAGTGTAATATTACTTTAAACACTTTCCCTCCTTGTTTTAGTTTCAAATCCTTCAAGGCATTTGAGGATGTGGATGAAATATTAAAGCTGGAAGACTAAAAGAATACTTTGTATTTGCCACCCAACTGTAAAACTCAAGTTTAAAGAAAGGACTCATTATCCCCCCCCCCCCCCTTTTTCCATTATTTTTTTTTTAATAATTGAAAGCACAATAATTTTTGTTACCTAACGCTTCTCCTCTGAAGCCATATGTTTGAAGAGTTTTCAAGTCATCTGTGCTATTAATCTTTGAAGTACAGTGTCTTTTTGCTAGAAAAGGGACATCAACTGAGCAAATTCCACTTCCGTTATCACAGACTTCTATTTTATCCAATCCATAATTCTCCTTAGAAAGAATTTGTTTTTTAAAGTTTTCTTAGCATCAATAAAAGGTATGGACAATTAAAAGAAATTAATACCTTAGCTCTGTATCTAAATCATCTGGTATTAGATCCATCAAAAATTCTGATGATGCAGTGTATTTTACTTCCTATCCTTTTACTTGTGGAAAATCTTAACAGCACTCATGAGAAAGAATTGTGTTACGCCAAAAAAAAAAAACGTTTTCTTTTTTTTTTTTATAAAATATGAAAGAAAAAAGTTAACACTTTCACTTTTAATATATATCTAACATACTGACTAATATTTTCTAAAGTGTTTAAAATATTCAGGTAAAGTAAGACAAGTAGATAGGGACTAAAAGAATATAGCAGGGCACATTCCCATCTATATAGAATAGTTAAAATTAAAATGCTTTATGAATAGTTAGAAAAATAATCCAGACATTAACAAGATAACAAGATCTAAGGTAGATCTAGATCTCTGTCTCTAGACCTAGTGGGTAGTTTTGACAGTTTAGTAAATTTAGTTGTAGACTGAGGATTGAAATTGAGGCTATGTTTTGTAAAAATGTTTTATATGTTTCGGATGTTCCTTCAGAGTTGAAGATAATTACTTCCTAGTCCAAACCTCCCGCAGGACGACGGGGGATGGGAGCGGGCAGGGTTTGAACCCGGGACCATCGATGAATCTGAACGACAGTCCAGCGTGCAAACCGCACGACCAAGCAGCCATCCTGTATATTGCCTATACTATTGCCATTGGGAGTATAATAATGAGTATTCATGTATTGTCTTACTAAACTGACTAATAGTAAAGTCTAAAACTAAAAACAGTAATCTAGGTACTAGGGTAGATCTAGAATCTAGAAGAATAATTATTTTTACTAGTTTTATGTCTAAAGATGTTGTTCCAGCATCCACGGAGTTTTCAACCAATTCTTTTATAACACTGTAAACACTAACTATAACCTGACTGCTGCCAATTAACGTTATAGTGGACTTAGGTAACAATTGCAAAGGTTTATTCGCCATATCTTTTGCTTGACGATTCAAAAAGTAAACACAACAAAGAATTTTATAAAACTAAGATAAATAAATGTGCTGAAATAATATATGTTTTTATTGAAATGTTATAGAAATTTAAAATTCATTTTTTGTTGTCATTTCACTTTTCTTCAATCAATATTCTTAAGAACATGGTAATTATGCCAAATTTAAAAATATATTTTTTAAGAAAAACTAGATCTGTATTTCTATCTAATTTACATCTAGAATAGATCTAATAATGCCGACAATAACTTGAATACTCCTTGGTAATGATTCACCCACCAACATCCGCCGATTATTCGATTTTTGTTTTTAGAATAGCCATTTGTAATCTCTTTTTTAGATAGAATCTATTATTTTCCTGTTTACCGTGGCACAACGACAAATTCGATTAGACTAGATCTAGAATCTAATATTAAGTAATATAGTATAGATCTATCTAAAAGTAAGTGAACATTTGCATCTCTACACCCGTTTTATATAGATCTAGATTTCTAGCTCTAGATTACAAGCATATCTTAGTTATCTAGTCTAGCGCTAATCATGGACATGATCATGGTGATGGTCAGTTATTTAAGTCTAAGTTATTAGTATTTTACTAAAAATGTTAGGCTTTTAAATGGAGATCAATCATCATCAAGTACTGAAGTTGAAGTTAGAATGTTAGAAGTAGTCAAGCGTCTTACTTTAGTCACAGTTACTGTCTAGTCAGTCTAGACTCTAGATTAGATCTCTAGTAGTCTAGTAAATCATATCTAAGTTACTATAATCTAGATAGATCTAGTATATATACAAGTTAATTAGTTATGATAGTTAAAAAGTTATAATAGATTAAAGTATTAAGCTATTATAATTAAGTAAGACTAAATGATTAGAATAGACTATATTATTACTATATAATTAATATTTAAATTATAAATATAGATCTAGTCTATATAAAAATAATAGATTGATCCATGATTAATCATTAAAATTAAATGGATTCATCATAAATTTTATGTCTTAGTCTTATCATGTCTTATGTCATATAATCATTATTCATAAATCATTCTTAATCTACTTAAGTCTACTTACTATATTACTAGTAAAATACTACTACTAGTAACTAGATCTAATCTAATTCTATATCTAGATTAGATTCTTGACTAGTCTAGATCAAGATTTTAATATTACATCTATAGATCTACATAGAGTAAAGTGCGAAGTTTGATCAAATTAAGCCTGCTAGCAGCAATTTTCATGCTTGGATTTTTATAGCACCGTAACGGTCTGACCTATGAAAAAAATGATGGTATCTCTGAATTCCTTGTCCTTTTGTCTATAAAACTAGATTTGATTTAAAATGTATTACTGGGCTTAGTTTAAATATGAGGTCAAAGAGGTGTTGGGTGGGTATCGTCAGGCGTATTTTTCCTCAATCGAATTTCTCCCCCAGTTACTAAGCTCAATCAGGCTAATGGAAGGATCTGTAATCAGTTTAAGGTCTGAAGTAACAAATGTCACTCACAGTATCAGCTTTGTTTAAAACAAAAGATATATACCTAGATCTAGTATCTAGTATTTATATAATAAGTTTGCTTAAGTATTCTATTTGACATTTAGAATGTAGGTCTAGATTAAAATCTAAATTTTTTACCATATATATTTTGTAGAGATAGTGGAGTGTCATTAGATTTTCAGTTATAAATTAGATCTACTGCTAGAATACCAGATCTAGAGAATCTTTATCCTAGATTCTAGATCTTGAACTATTATTTCCAATACAATAAATAATAGATCCAAGTCTTGATAAAAAGGATACTGTGCATCTAATTTTCAAAATCTGGACTCTAGATTATTTGAATAACAGTAACACTGAAAATAAACATGAATTGCTTCATCTAAAATTGTTAAAAGTGTGATTTTAAAGAAACTGTCAAAGAATTCAGATGTACATTGACTCTAGCCTGACCAGAGACCATTCATAACATTTCTTTATACACCATAAATTATTCATACAGGTCTGAATGGTTTCGTAAGTCCCTAGTGTCAGTGAGTATAAACCAGTGACTAACAGAAGGATTTCACTTAACCTGAGAATACAAGTTGAGCACACTGAAGAATCCTCCTTCTTAGATTAATGGCAATGAGGAGCAGTTTTAAAATGAAGCACAAAACAAAAATGTTGATGAAGTTGATTCCACACACTGTTTATAACCTTGATATCAGTCATTTTAAGTACCTCAGAGTTATCGTCTCTAATGAGGGAACCTAACCTAAACTACTAGCCTGAATTGCACAGTTCACAGCATAATTTCCAAAACTCAAAACAATCTAGAAAGACAAAGCCATAGCCCTTGATACTATATTCAGACTCATGCACTCCCTGGTCACTGCCACATTCTTATATGCTTGCAAATTTTGGATGCTAGCAATGGAATTGAAAAGATCTTAGGTATCACTAAAAAAAAAGACCTTATCTTAAATAAAGAGAATAGAAACTGGATCACAGTGATTAGTGAAACCCACATTAGCAATGCTAATCAAAAGCTTAAACTCTATGGCCATATCACAAGGTCTTCAGGACCAGCAAAGTCCTTCCTGAAAGGAACAGTACCGGGGGAAAAGAAGAAGAGAGAGAAAGTGATGGGAAGACTACATAAAGTAATGGACAGGCCTGTGATTGAAAGAAATTCTGTCCAAGGTAAAAGACAGAGAGGAATGGAGAAAGACAGTCAAAAGATCTCGTGTGGTGCCCCAATGGTTCAACAGAGTAAGGGAAGGTAAACTTTCAGTTGTCAATATTCACCATTTTAAAAGTGGTCTATGCTCAGACTTGAAGTTAAATATTGACTGGGTTTTATGTCAAGTCTAGTTGACCTCTGTATGAGAAATAACAAGTTGTCTTCTTCTTCGTTCTCATTTTACATGTCAGAGGGATTAGAGCAGTAATCCTTTATCTGAGATGAACCGCACAGTGGTTTCCAGATCTATGTATAGTTTTTCTTCTATAGGAGGGTTTTGGGGTCAGAGTTTTGTTTGGGCCTCTTGATATAGTATGCAGCTTTGTAGAACATGGTCAGCATTCTCATGTGATGCTCCACAAGGGCAGGTTTCGCTAGTCCCGACTTTAAGCTTCCGGAACATATGTTGTCTCATTCTGTTGTGTTCGGTTCTGAGTTGAAAAATGATGTGCTGTCATGTCTAACAGGTTGTGAAATCACCCTGAATTACAAAGAAAATACTCTATGGCTTGGAAGGGCCTGTTTAACCTTGAGAAGAATCCATAAATAATTGGTTTCACATAATTTTTCATAATTATTGAAATACAATCTGTCAAGAGGAATATTATTGTATCGAGACACATTCTCTGAGGAGATCTTTTGTCAGTAGTTAACAGCTAAAATTTTTTTATAATACTTCAACAGAGTGGAGTAGACAGCCATTGCTGTTTTGTTTGCTTTTTGTGGTGAATAGAACCATCATAATTAATCTGTACCATCATTAGTTCTGTTATGTAAGGAGATAAAGACAGATATGTTCTGCATTAAAAAAAAATATATTGAAATGATTTATCTTTGTCTTTTGTAAAGTAACAATATCACATTGTGTCTTGGATTCAATGGTTATGACTGGTTGTCTTTCAGAGTTATTCATCAATTTAACTTTTTTATACTAAAAATTATTAACATGATTTACTTAAAAAAAACAACAGCATACTATTAGTTTAATACGTTAAAAACTTAATGACCTGCCATAAAAGTTGCTAAAGAATCATAGAAATTGAACTCTTTTTTGTCATGTATTTGCATTATAGATCCATATTTGACTTTTGATCCTGTAAAATGACATTATTACCTATTTTGCTAATGTTAAAAATTGGATTTATTAAGTAAGCAAGAGTCATCAATTTATATTTGAAGTAGAACTAATATGTCTTTTTGTGAAAGGTGTTTGCAACAAGATTGTCTTGAAATCTACTATTGTACTCTCAAAATATTCTCTTGTAGAAAACATTTCAATTCATCTCTGCATTGTCTTGAAATGTACTCTTGTACTCTCAAAATATTCTCTTGTAGAAAACATTTCCATTCATCTCTGCATTGTCTTGAAATGTACTCTTGCACTCTCAAAATATTCTCTTGTAGAAAACATTTCCATTCATCTCTGCATTGTCTTGAAATGTACTCTTGCACTCTCAAAATATTCTCTTGTAGAAAACATTTCAATTCATCTCTGCATTGTCTTGAAATGTACTCTTGTACTCTCAAAATATTCTCTTGTAGAAAACATTTCCATTCATCTCTGCATTGTCTTGAAATGTACTCTTGTACTCTCAAAATATTCTCTTGTAGAAAACATTTCCATTCATCTCTGCATTGTCTTGAAATGTACTCTTGTACTCTCAAAATATTCTCTTGTAGAAAACATTTCAATTCATCTCTGCATTGTCTTGAAATGTACTCTTGTACTCTCAAAATATTCTCTTGTAGAAAACATTTCAATTCATCTCTGCATTGTCTTGAAATGTACTCTTGTACTCTCAAAATATTCTCTTGTAGAAAACATTTCAATTCATCTCTGCATTGTCTTGAAATGTACTCTTGTACTCTCAAAATATTCTCTTGTAGAAAACATTTCAATTCATCTCTGCATTGCCTTGAAATGTACTCTTGCACTCTCAAAATATTCTCTTGTAGAAAACATTTCCATTCATCTCTGCATTGTCTTGAAATGTACTCTTGCACTCTCAAAATATTCTCTTGTAGAAAACATTTCCATTCATCTCTGCATTGTCTCTAAATGATCTCTTGTAAAAGACATTACCATTTGTCTCTTCCAAAGAGGATTTACCTGTCTTTATCATACCAGAATGCAAGAATAGTCAGATTTGTCATATTCTGACTTTTTTTTTGTGGTTGAATGTTCACTTTTGCCACAAGAAGATATTCTTAGAAAAATGAAACATTGAATATCTCGTACATCTCAGTGTCGGCCTTTTTACACCATCTTTATTTGACCATCATGCTATAACTTAAATGAAGAGTCCACTATAGACACCAAGAGAATACAAATAAAAATTCAGGATACAGATTAAAGCATTCCTCCAGAAGAATTAAAAATTATTTATGTGCACCTATCAGTAAAATGTAGATTAACAATAAGAAAAAAGTGTAGACCAGACTCATAACAAAATATTGTTTGTTTTTTTAAGAAGTTTTTAAATGTGTTTAATAAACACCTTTTAAAGAATATCAATTAATAAACTTCAAACTTTGTATTTCTTTTTTTTTTAAAAAGGTTTTATCTAAATTTCTTAACCTGTATGGTGACATTACATGAAAAATTGCACACATTAGCAATATTTCTGTTCAGGGCTCTCAAGCCCTCACATTAATGGAGTTTGATGATGATGATGATCTAAACAAACCAACTGTTGAATTCATTATTTTACACCTATTAAATCTAATAGTTTATATGTTGTCATTGTTTTAATTGTATTTTTTTAGAAGTAAACGTAAATATTTGTAACTCACTTCAAGGAAACATCCTGAATCTTGTCCTTTTTTTTTTTGTTGTTGTTTTTTATTTACACAAAAGATTGAGTTCAATTCTCAATTGATTTAACACTGTTTATTGAAACATCTGCTGCTAAAGAGGATCTTGAGGATTACACCTACCAATATATAGTTTGCTTGCTTACAATTTGTTTAGGAAAGTTTTTTTAAAAAGAGGTACAATCCCTATCTTTTGTTTATATAATTGTTCTTAGTTAGTATTTTATGAATCAAGGTAGTGGTTTTTAAAATGTGTTAGCTACTATAATCGTTCAAGGTTTGTGTACTTTAGTTTTATGGACTGTCTTTTTAACACAAACATAATGGGCATTTATATCATGCACTAAGTATTTTAAAAAATGTCCATGCTTAACAATTCTCATACTTTTGATTTTAAAATCAATCACTGTTATTGGCCTCCATATATTGTTGTGTTCTAGATAATGGTTGATTTCCAGAACAGCTTTAATCACTGTTATTGGCCTTCATATATTGTTGTGTTCTAATTGTTGATTTCCAGAACAGCTTTAATCACTGTTATTGGCCTCCATATATGTTTGTGTTCTAGTTAATAATTGATTTCCAGAACAGCTTTAATCACTGTTATTGGCCTCCATATATTGTTGTGTTCTAGTTAATGATTGATTTCCAGAACAGCTTTAATTGCTGTTATTGGCCTCCATATATTTTTGTGTTCTAGATATTTGCTGGGGCATGATGGCAGAGTGATAAAGTGCATGACTTCCAAACAAGCAGTCTTGAATTCGAATCCCATTAAAGATGGAATTTTGACATTCATGGTGTTTAGTACGCCCCTTGTTCCACCAAACTCTAATGGGTACATGACATATGTTGAGGAAGCAAAGGTGATTGGTCATTGTGCCAGCCACCTGACATGATTATTAATGATTGGCTATAAAAACAGACGAGCTTTAAAATCATCTGTCCCATAGATTGCAAGGTCTGAAAGGGGTTCCTTTAGTTGTTGTTTTTTTTACCAGCTATAAACTGTTATGTTTTTCTTTAATCTCTTCATAGAATCCATCAGAAAGCAACACTTGCTAGAGTGAAGGCCATACGTTCAGAACCTCAAAGCAAGAATGAATGTGGGTGTAGCTCACAGCGACAGTAACCCAACCCATTCCTACTTCAACAGCAAAGGGATATGGCTCACCTATTTACTCTTAGTATTTGGTGTGCACCTGTTGTTGCTGTCTGTCCCATTCTTTTCAGTGGCAGTGGCTTGGACGCTGACTAATGTTCTGCATGATGTGGTAAGTTGAACAGTAGTTTTGTTATATTTTTTGAATTATTCCAAATGGACAATACATGATTGTTAGCATAATGACAAAGTAAGTCCAGCATTAAGTTGGTCTGGTACTGTTGAGTCCAGAGTGCAGTCTGTCCAGTACAGTAGAGTCCAGGACGAGACAGAGAGACCATTAGAGTTTGATACAACAGTACAGTTATCTACAGTAAAGCATTTGTACAGTCAGTATTTCATGTTGCAAATAGTAGGAGTATAGGCTGTTAATTTATTAGACTCATTAAAGAATTATGTTATTTGGAGACAGAGTTGTCAAGTTCTAGAGTTGGTTTTGTCCTGATGCTCAGTGTCTGCAGAGAGCCTGATAGACAGTCATAGCAATGTAAATGTTCATAATAATTAGAAATTTAAATTGAATTGGTTTTCATAGCAGATGAAGCAACATATTCTATAATTAGCTTAGATGATATCTTGGATACAGAAAAAAATTTTATGAGTTTGACTTTGTTTATGGAAACAGCATATTTTGTACAATTACAGTTTAGTGTTTATGTATAATTTTTACCACTTCATTTTAAAAGATGTATTAAATGTTCACTTCTACTCTATGTTTTCTCCTCAACTTTAGTTTGTAAATACATGTGTGATCTTTGATCTGTCATATTTACATGTTTCCTATAAACTTGTTTCATAATTCTATAATAATTAATTTAGCTCACACCACAAAGCACCACTAGGTTCACAGACACAACCTTTTTCCTAAATCATCTTTAAATGTTTCTCTTTCAATTGAAGTCTTGATCTTTCTCTTTGTATTTCAGTGTATGTTTGTCATGCTTCATGTAACCAAGGGCACCCCTTGGGAAACATCTGATCAAGGTATTGCTCGTACTGAAACCCAGTGGGAGCAGATTGATTATGGCAAGCAGTTCACAGCTACCAAAAAGTTCTTTACTACAGTACCAGTTGTTTTGTAAGTTGTTGGGTTTTTTTTTTTTGCTTGATTATATACCAGTACATTATTTTTAAAGATTAATATTCATTTTTTTTTCTTGTATACAAATTTCTTAAAGCTAAAAATTACTCGGATTGTTAGGGTACCACACATGATCTGTCGACTGTCTTTCTACATTCCTCTCTGTCGTTTGCCTTGGATAGAATTTTTTCATTGACAAGCCTGTCCATTCTTTAATGTTGTCTTCCCATTGCTTTTTCTCCCTGCCTCTTCTTCTTCTTCTTTTCCCTGGTACTGTTCCCTGCAGGAAGGTCTTTGCAAGCCCCGAGGACCTTGTGATACTGCCATACCTATTTTTTTGCACTGTACATAGAGCTGTTACAGAACTTTTTTTTTTTTAACAGGTTCTTCCTGGCCAGTTTTTATTCTCGCTATGACAAGTATCATTTTGTAATCAATGCAAGCGTTCTGGCCTTGAACCTCATCCCAAAGTTGCCACAGCTCCACAAAGTCAGGATCTTCGGAATTAATAAATACTAAGGAAGTAGTATGTTGTGTTTGTCTTGTAATGCTATTGTTTGTAAACATCCAAAACCTCACCATTGAACTCATACTTAATTTGCTTCTAATGTAGTCAGTTTTTTTCCACTGATTACTGTAAATATTTCCTCCAAGCACTATGTTGTACAATATTTGTCAAATAGGAAACGTTTTTAGCTATAAAAATCAGAATGTTGTTGATGATTTTTTTTTTTTTTATGGAAACTTAGCGGTTACATATATTTTATCATTTTAAAAAAATCTCAATTTATTCATTTCCTTATTCAGTGAGTTTGTTGAACATTTTGTGTGCATACATGTCTTGCCTTTACTTTTGACATAACATTCCCTCAAAATTAAATCATTTTGAAGTCATATGGACAATATCAATCCTGGTGATTGTTTTTATTGGGGTTTGTTTTGTAGTTGTTTTTTTTTTGGGTGCCCTCTTCCCCCTTAAGTCCTTAACTAAGTTGGTATGATAGTAATCAAAAGTAATTATTTAGTGTGATAAAATAATTGTTTAGGTTTCCGCAGTCAAGTTCACACGTTGTACAATCATTATTAATGTTATAATGATAGCTAGATTAAGCACTTGTCGTTAATTGTATAACTTGCAATAATACATACCATCAATACACTATTCGGTGTGTAATAATTTCTGTTAAATGAAAGCTAACAATGATACTTTTTAAAAAAGTATTTGTTGTACATCAGAAAAGAATTTTCTAAATGAAACTAATACATTTTTTGTATCATCATGATGACATGTATGCCTTGGTACACTATTGGCCACATTGCTAGATTTATTTCCTTTAGCTATCAAGGGGTAGGTACTTTTTTTAAGCTTAACAGATGTAATCTAAATGTAAATACACTAAATATAGGTATAATTGAAGGCTCTTCTGTGCATGAATTATTCATGTATTGGTGGTGGTTTGCCTTATACTTGTTAAGGTTTATTTCTTATTCAACCATTTGTTGAGAAACATTTTTCCAGTTTTTTTTTCACACCTTATCATGTGTACCAACCAGCTTGTACATACTGATGCCTGAAATCTTCTTAACTACACTCATATCAGGATTGTTTTCTGCTTGTTGAGTTTAATGACAATGAAAGTTTCAAGTCCTTTTGGTGAGCTCAGTATTATTTTCTGCACTCATGATGATTTCTATTGATATATGGCATGCATTTATTTTTGCACTGGCCTGTGTAATACTAAATTATATTCTCTTCAATGACCAGTTGCTGTTGTAACTGTCTACCCTGTGTCTGTGGTACATGGGTTAATTGGCTGACACATTTAAAAAATCAAAGAACATCTTTGTAATTGCTAATCTCTTTTTTTTTTTTTTTACCTTTTCTTAATTGGGGGAGAATGTTTGGCGAATTCTCATCAGTTATGCTAGCCTGGTTGTTAATATAAATGTGGCTTACTTCATTTTGAAAACATAGCCCCAGGGAATATTGCATTCTTTCTCTAACTGGACAGCATTTTGTAAATGTTGTTGAAACTAAACTTACACGTATTGTTGCTTTTTTTTTTTTTTTTAGCTTTATTTCTTTCCCATTGAAAAATACTCTGATGCTCCTGTGGCGCATGACGAGTCGTTTACTTCAAGTATGAATTTTATTTTGTAATTAATTTAAAATTGTACACTTATATTTCAGCCTCATGGTACTAGATTGTGTTGTACGTTCTCTTATGAAACTCAGATCTCATCTGAATATCTTTTGAATAATATTGTTTAAATCCATGGTGAACAATACCTCTAATTATCATACAGTAGGACAGCCAGTAGTCCAAGTATGTTGTTCAAAGGTCATTGGAATGTAAACACCAGTTCATATTCTATGCTCTAGGTAACATTTCAGCAACACAGTAGATTGATTCTTTCACATGCTTTATTACTGTCCAAGTTGTTACTGGTGAAGATGTAACAGAGCACAGATTTTGCACCTCTATTAGCAGCCAGTTTTCTGTATAGCTTTGCTAGTTTTACTAAAACGTTCAGTACAGGTATAGCCTACCAAGTTTTAAAATTAAAGCAGATAAGTTGTTGAGCAAACCATGTCATCGATTCCTTTAAGCTGCATGCAATCCTTAATTGGATAAACAAATTATTTAGCGTAGCAAATTACTGGCAAAGTGAGTTTCTGTAATGAGTATCACATTTCTACTGTATGATTATCTATGTTTACATAAAAGAAGAACTGAATTAAATGTTATGTTTGAAGATTAATATGTGTAGCACTGGTCTGGCCAAGTCAGAATATTCTCAATGTTTGGCCTCTGAACGCAATCTAATTCTATGCTTCCAATATTGTGATCTGTGACAGTTTGCTCCCTTTGTTTAAAGCATTAAGTCAACTATTCAATCTGAACCCTCTGATTAAAAAAATGAGACCGAAGAAGAAACTATTTAATCTTATTGTGTGGGTAATGGGTTTTTTCGCTGGAGGGAAGAAATTCAAGAAGTGTTTATAACAATGAAGCCTCAAAAATGTATGGTGTCATGATCAAAGAAGGTGCATTATTTTGCATTTATGTAACCTTTGTTTTTTTATGCCAGTCATCATTGGTGTAGGTCTTACTGTTAGTAGGCGTACAGTTATTTGGGTGAAATATTTAAACATTATTGAGTTCAATGTTTGAAAGAGGCTAAATAAAATTTGTAGAAGTCTATGAACTAATATTTTGAATCAGTATAATTAATAAAGATTGTAATCGTAATTGTGTTTTGTCATTATTTTCAGCTCACTAAATACTTCCTGCTTCATTGATCTTTTTTTTTTTTTTGTTCAAAATTTTCCAGTTTTATTGCTTCCCTACTTTATTGGAATGATAGAAAGCACAATATGTAGCTGTAGACTCATGTCCACATAGAAGCAATTATCTTCTTTTTTAAGGAACATGTCTGTAATATATAAGATAAAATGAGGGCAATTGTGCTTATTTTAGAAACTTAGTACCTAACTTCTAAGGTAGTTATCTCACATCTTGAATTTGGTAGAGTGACAAGAATAATTGTTGTAGATGATCATTAATGATCTATTTTAAACCTCAAGTTAACCAAGGAACCTATCTTAACAAGCTTGTAACATTATTTAGGGCTGTCCTTTTATGTTTTACTTTACTTCATAAAACCTACTGCAAAGTTTGCTTATCTTCACCAATTTATATTTCATCAAGATATCTATTGATTACGGAGTAATCGTGCAACTGAGAACAAAGAGTCTGTCTACATAAAAAAGATTTTTGCTCATTTAAATTTATTGAAAATTTTTTCCTTTAATAAATGTAACATTAAAACAAAAAGTCACAAAAGGAAATATTGTGACAGCTACTGTGATCTATTTGTTACACTCATTTCAATCCTACTTACTAAAGAACAAGCACAATAATAATTAAGATCAAGTTGTGTACATTCAATAAATGTACTTGTTTATTTGTTTTTTTTCTATAATGAGTTTTATGGAAGCGTGATATGAGCTCTATAATGTTTTAAAAACATCTAACCCTTTAAAAAAATATCAAGCTACAACCAAAAAAAATGTGATTTCATTCACAGCCATAATAATAAAGAAAAATTATAAATTTATATTGTTACTTTAAATAAACCTTTAATAAGTGAATAATGTAGAGTGAAATATTAATATCAAAACACATGAACCGGTACATGATTGTAAAATAAAACATCACATGTTCATAACAATTCAAATACAAGTTTTAAAAAAAAGTAATGTTTCCCTATTAGACCATGCAGTCTTTAGGGCAGATGATGTTAAGGTCATCTGTTTCTATTTCACACATGATATTTCTTTAATAATACAATGCTATTATCTTAACACTATTCCAAAGGGAGCTTATAGTGTTGAACATTAAAGGAAGATCAAAAGGTGTATAATATCCCACATATTTACACAAATCATTGTTATTGACAAAATTACAACAAACAAAGCCATTTCCATTAACAATACGGTACCCAAATCTTTGATCATAGCATCTATGCTTTAAAAAAATATATATATTTATTCCATCTGCAATGTTTCTACAAAATTTGTAGCACTGATGTTTTTTTTGTATAAGATAAAATGTAGGAGAAATCTGCAAAACGAGTGCTTCATTTACAAGCAATTATCATTTTGTAAGGAAAAATAAAGTATATATAATATATGGAAGTAAACTTTCAGCTTCAATAGGTCAACAAATTATTTTATCAAATCAAAAAAATGTTTATCACAAGTGTTAGCAGAGTGTGGAAGGTTCAGTGCAACTTGAAGAGAAAAGAAAAAGCATTTAGAAAAAAAAAACATGATTCTTAATTTTTTTCCCATAAACCCTTGTTTGATTATACTTTGATTTAAGTTGGTTAAACAGTGCGTATAACAAGGCTGAAATTTTTTCACCTAAATGTTAATGCATGTAATGAATATAATATATACAGAATTTCATACACGGTGCACATTTCTGTGTAAGCACCTATGTTGTCTATGTTGTTGAAAAACTTCAAACATATAGTTTTTCAAAATCTACTGGCAATTTATCATTTTGATTTGAAAAACGATCTAATACTTAAAAATAAAAAATAAAATACTTGTAGTCTTTCATTTATATGTTTACAATAACTAGTGTTCTTATCTTTTTGTTGAACATGTATAACTTTATTATTCAACTCTTACCATTAGCTCATACATGGTGAAAATCTCGTATCAAAAACTCAAAATCACAAGTTAAAAAAATGAATTGCACATAAGTAATATGGCTGGTTTTAGCTACGTTGATCCCCAAACTGGCCATTTTATTTTTCAATGACAAATAAATTAGTTATCTTAAGATCACTATGTTATTTCAACATAAAGTAGAAATTAATTATTTTTTTTATTTGTCTTTTAATCATAATATCTTATGATAACTTAACGACAATTTTTTACAGATCTGTTGGCAAAAACATTAAGAAAAATACTTGACTAAAATTAATTAAATAATTACTGTAATTAAAGAGAGTCAGGTGAATAAATAAAAACTGGGAAGAGACAAAAATTGAGGGTCATTCCTAAAGCATCAGTCAACATGTTATAGACTGTAGTCTCATCCACTTCCCCCACATCCACTGTGGACATGCCCGGCAATTCTCTACTGGTGCAGTTGAAGGATTTTAGTTTGAGACTAGGGTTCGGGGTTCCAATGTCAACAAGGACTGCCGTGAATTCCAGTTCATCACCAGGCTGTAGGGCCATTAGCTTCCCTTTGAATGTAGACCCGGCATCTACATTTAACTGGTAGCTTTCCACAGAAACACTCAGGGAAAATGTGTACTCGTTCTGACTTCTCAAATGGTGGACTCTGCCCAAAGATTTGACAGACTGGCAATGTTTGTATGCCGTGTGGCTCATTGTTAGCTCGTTACACTCCGCCATTTTGTCCCCATAAATAGAATACAGTGGATCAGACAGAATGGAAGGCAGGGATTTGATCACAGTCTCCATGGTGTTCTCAACTTTAGTGATTCTCACTTGCCTGGTTGTCCCTTTCCAGTGCACTTTTAGTCCAACAAAATCCTGGCAACGCATCTGATAAGGTGCCCAAAGGTCATCCGGTCCTGGTAAACACATCTCTTTAAAATCTTGCCAATTTAAATCGAAATGTTTAACTTTGGTGAATGTTGGTAGTGGTATATATAACAACTGAACCAGCCCCAGAATAGCAAAGCCCAGCATGAGAGCTTTCTTTAATTTGTTTGACTTTAATGAATTATCAGTACTTTTGTTTTTCTTACCAAAGAGAGATTTGGACTGAGTTAGGAGAAGTGAAATCCCAAATAAAATGGCTGTGATTACAAGCTTTGCTGTCATTTCTGTATGAAACAGCTTGTACAGTAAATATAAAATACCACCAATAGCTAGAAAAAAGGTAGCAGGAATAAGCACCGGAAGTAATAGGTAACCAAAGGTCGCTCTTAGCAAGCTTTTGTAGGTCACATGAGGAAAGGCTGCCGTTGAAATGCTAAACCAGAAATAGCAGACTAAGTGAGGGATTAAAATTTTGTATGCCCCTGACCATGAGCCTTTCATGGCCATTCGAAACAAAAGTATGGGAATAAGCATGTGAACAACAGATGGCAAGCTTAGGTTAAAGGTCAAACCATATCCTACACCCACAGAGAAAAAGGGCTTTGTTAAAATCGATACAAGGCTAGAAATAACTGGCAAGCTAGGTACAAAGCTCAAAAAGACGGGCAATGATGCTACAGCATGAGCCAAAAGGGTCAACAAAGTCAAGAGGTCATGGTTATCGTTCAGACCAATAAAACAAAAGCCTGTCATGACAATGCTGACAACAAAGAGTTCTCCACATGGGATGTAACTCTTATTGGCTAATGAAAAACTAGCAACCATTACAGGTAGGGTTCCAAAGTAGACTAAGTAAGGTGTCAGAGTATTCCACAAGTACTGTGATTCTGTACTTTCAACATCAATGTCCACCTTCAACTGTTCCTGTAATAACGAAACAAGTGTTGTAGACTCTTTCTGTTTGCGCTTTTTGTAGAACATCTGAAATAAAACAGTAAAAACCTCTGGAATAAAACAATAAAAACAAAAAGATCTGTTACTGTGGCAACTATAATTCAAAACATCCAATTTAATAGCAGAATTAAATAACTAGACATTTTCTTTTTAAAAAATATACATTTTAAAATTAATCCATGAAAGGGAAAATTTTAAATATTAGGAAACTGGTTAAATTTCAATTTTTTTAAAAACCCAAACCTATTAAAACAGCTAAGAGACTTAACTATAAACTGTATTGTAAATACATATACAGTGATTGAACTATTTTATTCCAGAATTTGATGTTAAGATCTGCCTAGTAACATTAAACTAATCTGGATGACCATCTGATGTTAAGATCTGCCTTGCGACATTAAACTAATCTGGATGACCATCTGGTTGAACAGTATGCACTCCCAGTCTGTCATCAAGATGGTCCCAGGTTCGAACCCTGCACAAGACCATACTTTGTGATCCTACAGGTGGTTCATTTTAGAATGCAATAATTTTGAAGAAATGTCAGAAACTCAAGTCAAGTCTTTATTTTTAATTACAATTTGGTTGGTCTCAGTATTATCATAGTAGTACCAAAATAGCAAAAACCTTACCTGCATGGTTGCTATCACTAAAGTCAAAGTAGAAATGTAAAAGGCCAGTAAGGGCACAACCAACATAAAGAAATTAGGGGTCAGGTAGCTGTAAATCAGTATCATAACCAGTAGGTAGATTTGGTTATACGGGATGAGAGACAGCAAAAAGTTGAGACCCTCGCTGCTGGCATATTCAAGCCCTTGATTCAGGACAACAGATGCTGTTTGCTTGGGATACGTTAATACCTGGAGAGATCAATTATTAGTTTTTTTTTATTGACAGAGCTATAAAAATAGTCATAAATTATAAAATTTACTTCATTGTAAATAGAATATCTAACAATATAATCTCTAACTTTGTATTTGTTGTAAATATAAAAACAATTACTTTTATTTTGTAAGTGTAACTGACTGACATAAACCACGTGGCTACTTATCAAAAAGGTTGAGTATGAAACCTAGCTTGAGCTGAGCTGTGTTTGCTGAGCTTCTTATCTTATCTTATATAATACAGACGTTACTTCAAAAAAGAAGATGATTACGTCCTACGCGTCATGCATTTAGTCATGCATATTAACAAATGACTTAAATTCTGCCAAGTCACTGGTTTTCCTGGCTAGCTCAGGCAACCCATTCCATGCTCTAATAGCACTAGGGAAGAAGGAGTATTTGTACAAATTTGTCCTAGCATATGGGACGAGGAATGTGCCTTTATCTTTGTGTCTTTCAGAGTATTTTATTTAATTTTGTTTTTGTATTTGAAGATTATGGTTCAGTGTTTTATGTATGATTGCTACTTTACTTTTGAGCCTTCTGTCCTGAAGGCTTTCTAAATTTAGTGATTTTACTAAAGGTGTTACTCTAGTCAAATGTGAATATTCGTTTGTTATGAATCTCACTGCTCTATTTTGTGTCTGTTCCAGTTTCTTAATGTTTTCTTGAGTTGAGGGGTCCCAAACGGAGGATGCATATTCTATTATTGGCCTAACCAAGGTTAAGTAACATTTTAGTTTTATGTTCTTATTTGATTTATAGAAATTTCTTTTAATAAATCCTAATGCTTTGTTTGATTTTTTTGTAGTTTCATCAATATGTGGATTCCATGATAGTTTTTCATTTATTATAACACCTAGGTATTTTGCGTTTTTAGTCTGTGATACTGGTTTGCCATGAATAAGATAAGTGGAATTAATTTGTTTTAGTTTTTTTGTTACTCTTAACAACTGACATTTTTCTGGGTGGAAAGACATGCTCCAATTTGATTCCCATTTCTGTAATTCATCTAATTCTCTTTGTAAAATATCTGTGTCTTGTGTTGTTTTTATTGTTCTATATATTATGCAATCGTCTGCAAATAATCTGACTTTTGTTCCTGAACTAATGCAATTTGGTAAATCATTTATGTAAATTAAAAATAGTAGTGGACCCAAGACTGTACCTTGAGGTACACCTGAGTTTACTGTTATCGGTGTTGATTTAGAGCCATTTATTATTACAGTTTGTTCTCTCCCTATCAGAAAGTCTTTAATCCACTGATGCAGTGGACCATTAATGCCGAAATATTTTAATTTTTTAAGCAAACTATGGTGGTGAACTTTGTCAAAAGCCTTAGAAAAATCTAGTAAGATAGCATCTATTTGTTCACTATTATCTAAACCTTTTGAAAAATCATCAATTAGTCCTATTAGTTGTGTTTCACATGATCTATATTTCCTAAAGCCATGTTGGTATGGTGTGAGGACATTATGTTTGTCTAAGTGGTTTATGATGTTGCTACATATTATGTGTTCTAGGATTTTACATGTGATGCTGGTAAGTGATACTGGTCTGTAGTTCCCTGGGTCAGATTTTTCTCCTTTTTTAAATAGGGGGGTGACATTAGCTTCTTTCCAGTCCTTTGGTACTCTGCCCTGGTTAAGTGAAGCCTGAAAGAGTATTCTGAACACTGGGGCTAGCTCATTACTTAGTTCTTTGAGTAATCTAGCTGGAATACCATCAGGTCCAGAAGCTTTATTTGGTTTGGTGTTGGCTAATAGTTTTTGAATTCCATTTTCTTGTACTACTACTACTTGTACTACTACTTCTTGGATGGTTGCCTGGTCATGCAGTTTGCGTGCTAGACTGTCGTTACTTCATTATGTCTTACGTGTCATGCATCTAGTCATGCATATTAACCAATGACCTAAATTCTGCCAAGTCACTGGTTTTCCTGGCTAGCTCAGGCAACCCATTCCATGCTCTAATAGCGCTAGGGAAGAAGGAGCCTTTGTACAAGATTGTCCTAGCATATGGAATGAGGAATGTGCCTTTATCTTTGTTTTTTTTTCTGAGTATTTTATTAGGTTTTGTTTTTGTATTTGAAAATTATGGTTCAGTGTTTTATATATAATTGCTACTTTACTTTTGAGTCTTCTCTCCTGAAGGCTTTCTAAATTTAGTGATTTTACTAAAGGTGTTACTCTAGTCAAATGTAAATATTCATTTTTTATGAATATCACTGCTCTATTTTGTGTCTGTTCCGATTTCTTAATGTTTTATTGAGGGGTCCCAAACAGAGGATGCATGTAAACATAAACAGGTTATATCCCCAATGACTGTCAAGATTCTTATACTAAACACAAAAGTTAAAACTGTATACCCACCACAATAAATATTCATTTCTGTAATATTTTTTTAACATAAAATTAGCTTTTCCTAGGTTGCTCTTGCCAACACTTTTTAAAAGCTTAAAAGGTGATTCTAACCCTTTTGACAAAACCAGCTGAATCATATGCTGTAGACGTCTCATTGCTTTCTTCTGTTGTCCATGTTAAAGTTCCATGAATTTTCCTGGAAAGCGTTTTCACAAAAGCATTTTCAGTAACGGTATCTCCTATTTTTTTCCCTAAATAGAATATATTAAATGAAAATGAAGAAGACTCATGTAAAAAGATTAGATTTTTTTTTAAAATTTAAATAGTAATAATAAATTAGTAGCTAAATGTGATCACTCATCTCTTACCAGCAGCAAGCAAAAGTTTTTTTTCTCTTTCACTGATGTCTAGACTGTCGACGGCTTCAGCATATTCCACACCTGATAAAGTCTTTTGGTTTGTGTTACTTATTTTAGAAAACAGAGACTTTGCCGCATGACGAATTTTCTTCTCAGATACAGATGTGGCAAGACACCATTTGATGTCAGATTTATTCTTCTCTGTGATGCCTGAAAAAGATTAACAAGCAACTGTACAATAGACATTTTTTCTTAGTTAAAACTCGTACTGTTTAAGAATATTTGTCTGTTGTATTTTATTATAATTTAATATGATCTATTATATTCAAAAAATTAAACCCATTCAGTTTTTATGTATGCTTCCATAGTGAAAATGTACTGGTACTTATAGGTTACAAGAATACTAACCTAAATATGACCATTATCTTACCACCAACAGGACACACTATAAAAGGATCTGTTTAATAAATACATTTTTAAATAATGAGGTTTGATGGGGTGACCTACCAAGATTTATATCAACACAGTGTCTCAGCTTTTCTGTAGCTTCGGCGTGGCCTTGTTTTGAAGCTGCTAAAAGCCATGTAACTGCTTTAGCAGCACTAGCTTCTTTGTCAATGTCCGTCTCTGCAAGTGTGAGATAATGCACACCCAACTTATACTGATGCACTTCTGAACCATACTCTGCTTCTCTAGTCCAAACACTTAAATCTGAAATAATTACAGACTATTATGAGCTTTGAGCAAATCATTCATTCCATTTTGTATAAATGTAAAATTTCAAAAAATGAATAAAAATTAATTTTAAAAAATATATATATATTTGGTTCAACTACTGACTAGTACTGACATTTTGATAATTTTTTACAAAGCAACATTACTTTGTCCTTAAGGCTAAAGGGCTAGAGTCTTGATCTAGAATTGACAAACCACAGAAATGTCACTTGTCACAGACTCAATGTGTGTTAAGTGTGTGTAAGTGTATTGGTTTTATTTTTTTTTTTACTTTCCTTCAGAAACAATGATTTTTTACATCCCAAAACAAGCCTCCAGGAGGATGGCTCAGGATGGCAGCAAGGGTTGAAACTCTAGATATTTTGGAGTTTTGGCTCATCTGCACAATTTAGGCCATGTTCAGACAATCCCAACACTAGTAATAATTCAAAGCAAAGCAGCCAGCTATTGTGCTAGTGCGTCCCACTCTAATTTTTTATCCACTGAGACTGGATAAAGAAAAACATCTGTAGTTTAACTGTATTCCATCTTCATAGTTCCATGAATAGGGCCTATAAGTATTAACTATTATAGAAGTTATAAGTTATACTTATAGATCTAGATCTAATGTGGGGGCGGGGGGCAAAGAAATGTAAAATCTGAGTGTGGAAGTTAGTGGAACCGGAAATTAATCGAAATGACTGAAAAAATCATCAGTGAACTGAAATTGAGTGAAATGTCACGTTTATGACATTTATGTGGAAGTCGAAGGTCGAGAAACAGAAAGTAAAATCTGTAAAAGTTAGATCTAAGAACATATTGACTCTTATTGAGATTCATGAGATTCAGATTCTGAGATTGGTCTGATTGGATCATCATCATCATGATCGTCATGACCATGATGTCCATTGAATTGATGTGACCAAATCTACTAGACTCTAGTTATCATCGGAAGAAGAAGAGGAAAGGATATTACTAAATTGACTAAATATTAGTATTATTTTCGACACGGTACTGTATGGATTTTACCTGGCGGCAAAGTATCATCTTTATCCGCCATTTTGTCAAGCAAAACAAAGCTTGAGTCACGTGATATAACTGATAACCAGGAACGAGGGAAGCAAGACTGACTTGTCAAGATTTCATATGTTAATCTGGATTAAGTGGATTTAGAATTTCAGTAATCTACATGAATATAGATATCCTAGTCGACCGGCCGCGTAACACACGCCGTTATTTTGCAGGGCCGGCCTTAATTAGGCCACTGCAACCTATGCCAGGCTATGCGACCGCACTTTTATAGGACCCGCACTTTCATAGCACCCGCGCTAATTTAAGGTGTATTATATATTATTAAATTAAACCATTTTATAACTTAAAACAGATTTCCCGCGCCCTCCTTTCGATTTACCAAGAGCTCCTGGAAATCTCCCGAAATTTGCAAAATATACGAAAAAGTCCTTAAAATATACGGAAATATATAGACAAAAGTTGTCATTTGGGGTGTCACTCAATATGGAAAACACCAATCCAATGCGCGATAAATAAAAACGGCATTATGCATAAGCCGTAATTGTGTAATCTGGTGGTAAAATGCATAGACGAATTTATTTTCTAATACAGACTCTTAAATTTCACTTATTATCCGCTTCCCTACTTAAACTTGGCCCCGCGAAATCCGTTTCGCATAGGGCCCCACAATGCTTAAATCCGGCCCTGCTATTTAGTGACGGGTGAATATACATAGTAGATTACTTGTTCCCTTTCCATGACTTCTTGGTCACAATGGTTAAGTCCGGCGCTGCTATTTATTGTTTGTAAAATGTTTGTTTGTAAAATGTTTTACATGTTTCGGATGTTCCTTCAGAGTTGAAGATAGTTTACTTCTAAGTCCAAAACTCTCGCAGTACGAAGGGGGATGGAAGCGGGCAGGGTTTGACAGTCCAGCGCGCAGCCATCCGTAGCGACGTGTGAATACTCACTTGTTCTCCCCCCACCCACTTGTTTTTTCGTGGGGTTACTATCCGCAGAAACAAGAGAGTGATCTTTCCTTTACTTCTTGCTCGTCCAAACTGTTGAGCGAAGCAGAGAATTATATATAGAATTATATTATATATGTTACCGACAAAGTGAGAAATGCAAGGTGTTTTGGGGCAAAGTAGGAAATGGAGAAATCATCTCTCACTTAATCTGGACGTTTCGGGCATTCAACATAATGGAAAACCAGTGACTTTGCAGAATTTAGGTCATTGGTTAATATGCATGACTAAATGCATGACGTAATCATCTTCTTTTTTTTTTTAATTAACGTCTGTATTATATAAGATAAAGATAATGTCGGATTTCGCACTATGAGTTAACATATATATAAAGATATGTATGGCAAAGTCTAGCTATTACACAATCTATATATACTAATCTACGATAAAGTTGATTTGAATTGTTGAATTGGATGGCTGCCTGGTCGTGCGGTTTGCGCGCTGGACTGTCGTTCGGACTTATTGATAGTCCCGGGTTCAAACCCTGCCCGCTCCCATCCCCCGTCGTCCTGCGGGAGGTTTGGACTAGGAAGTAATTATCTTCAACTCTGAAGGAACATCCGAAATAAGTAAAACAACAACAATAAGCGTGAAAGTTTTCAAAACGAGCAAAGAATTCTTTTTAAAGAAGGCTACATCAGTAGGCCTACATGTACAGCCCATGGGTGGACTGGCTATATATTAGGCATTTAAAATGCCCGATGGGCCAGCGCCGTCAAATGATCCGTACTTTCATCTATGTAGCCAACCAGCGAGTTCCAGCAGCACAGGCCTACATATTTAAAGACTGCTTTCGTGTTGTCTTTAATTTTATATAGTTAGTTCTCCTCAGCATATACCTTTGTTTTCACTCCCAAGTGTTGTTTGTTTGTTTGTTTGTTTGTTTGTTTGTTTGCTTTTTTTTGCCCCCAGCCCACCCCCGTCCTGTATTTTCAAGAATTCAATGAGAGTGTTAGCCGAAAAGAGGAAGAAGAGAGGTTAAGTGAGAAAAATTGATGACTCTATATTTACCTCTAGACCGAATTTAGTTTTAGAAGATTATATATATATTTTGAAAAAATTAGGCCAAACCAGAGTTATCCCTGTGTGGCCATGAAGAGTTTGCAAGCTGATAAGCGGAATTGTAAAATGTAAGCATTAAAAGTAGATCTTCGATAGGGCCATATATAGACTTGCAAAGGAAACAAATTATCATGACATAGTATGTCTTTTAAAAAACAAAACAAACAAGGTTACAAAGACAGTTTGTGTGGAAACATAAACTCAAAATCTGCCCCCGCAGTGGTCCACCCAGGCAGGTAAAAAGGCAGGTTTCAATATTTTCAGAAAAGAATATCAGAATGAAATCCTATCAAAGGCTAACGACACTAGAGAAGAATGGAGAAAGAAGGTTGACAGATCCTGTGTGGTGCCCCAACGGTCCAAGGGATAGGTGAAAGTGGAAGTGAAGCTAAATGTGAACCTGGCCTAACTGATGTCATATAGGCCTAATGATTATCTAATTGTTTTGTAAAGGGTCTATCTCCTATTCAAATTCTCAAGAAAAAAAAAACAACCTTATATTAGTTACGTGTTCTGTGTATGTGGTAAAGCATTGCAGTTCACGCGTTAATATGAAAAACTACTTATTAATTGTTTTAAATTATGTTCCACTTATATGCATAGTAAATAGTTTTTTCTCTTTAAAAACACAAACCTTTTTTTTTTTTTTTGTAAAAGTAATAGCTAGTATGACAGAAGTTACCATTGGAAGAGACCCAAGTCAATGCCTATGTAAAGCATTGCTATTTCCGATGCATCTGGTCCCCGAGCGCATGGGCTAGACATGGCCGAAGGCCGAGTGCACCGGGAACCTCCGCCATTTTCCTATGTTGTACCAAGCTAACCGTGGAGGACTCGCCATTAGTGTAAACGTTCCCTTGAGGGTCGTGAGAGCTCTCTTTCAACTCCACTCCGTGCAATGGGTGAGCTCTCGCCTACCCGAGGACACCCCCACGGGAGTTTTGTTTCGCCATTCATGTAGCCTAACCACTTCCTCTAATGGTCGTTTCCACCCGGGTGCCACGATGAGGCAGAACAGCGTACCCGGGGAAGATCGAACCAGACACTAGAATTGAACCCATGGCTTTCATATATGGCCTACTGATACTGAGATATATGAAACCATCTTGACAGCATTAAGGTTTTTATTTTACTGATTTAGCTAGCATACTTCCATATGTAAATATAATAAATTACGTAGACTTACATTCACTCAAGCGTTATAATTACCAATGGATACAAATCACGTGACACAGCCATTGTGGACTGGATTATATGGTGTGTTTTTTTTATATAGCTCGTCCATCGTGGTTCGATGATGACCAATTTTATCATCCAGGGGCCTGAGGGCTTTGCACTGGGGTTTTGTGCCTCCTTGTGTGGCTATTGAGACCTATGTGAGCCCGAAATGTTCGGCTGCACTCTGGACAGGTTATTCCAGCTGGAGCTAGTGTCATTGGCCTTGCTTTTCTTCTCTGGCGCTTTTCTTCTGCCAGAATTAGGACTATATGGTAATGCTAGGTCCAAAACCCTGGTAGGCTATACATAATTTATAACCTGACCTCTGGAAACTCTCTGAGGTCCATTCATTAGCAACGGCAATGACTGTTCCATTCTATCCAAGGCAATAGACAGAGAGGAATGGAGAAAACGGTCAACAGATCTTGTGTGGTGGCCCAACAGACTATAAGGGATAGGCCCTATAAAATAACCAGGCTATAACATTTATAAGACTAAGCGAGTTTGTTTTTTTTTCACAGTAGTTCATCATTCTTCCAACCTGAAACCCTTTCATGTGTACACCAACTCTGTGAGAAGAATGCTGTCACAACATTCTGATGATATGATGTCACGATGTGTTGTGATGCCGGGGATTTTACTTGAATTCAATAGTTAACAAAAAATGAAGATCTAGAATCACAATTGACGATTCTTTGATAAAACAAAACTCTGGAACTTTATTTAAATACAACGTAAGTACAGTTTATGTACAAATTACAAATCAATGAGCATGAAACATATTACAAAGGCTTTTCAAACAGAGCTCTTAGAAACGTGACTGACTACAAGGACATTATTTATTCGACTGACTTTACTTTCTTACTACCGCCAATTCTCTGGCGCTAACTCTTTTCAAAAATGTCTTTGTTTAAATTCAAATCAACCAATATATTTTAAACATACTAATTATGTCCCTTGGGTAAATCCTGACTTGAATGTCAAGTGTCTAAATTTGAGGATTAAATCCCGAGACTCATGTCGAGGGCTTATATTACTTTCAAAAGTGAAATGTACAAACAATTCCATAATGTAATCTGTGACAAATGCCTTTTGTGCACAGATGCTAAGGCACACTTATATATAGGCCTAAGTAACATCTTTCATATGAACAGCCTTGAATGAGTACGTATAACATATGCTATATTCATAGATCTATATATCTGTAATCCATATATTTAATCTATATATGTGATATATTTATTCACGAAGGACTAGGTTTTCAAAATCTCTGACAATGATGAAACTTGCAGTACTGGGTCAAACAACCTACGTGGGCCTGGTCGAGTGGTGTGCGCTCATTCGATGGTCTCGATGCATGGTTCGGGCTAGGATGTAATAATCTTCATAAATCTGAAAAGAACATCCGAAACATGTAGGCCTAGGCCTAAGCCTAAAAACAATAAAACAAGAGTCTACAATGTATGTAGGCCTACTGCTCGCATCATTTATTAATGCGTTTGTCTGTTCCTGATGAAGATACAGATGATTGAATTTGATTGCTTTTTTTTTTAAATTGTTGTCATTTAATAAACACCTAGAAATATCTAGACCTCTTTGTAGTAGGCCTATTACAGATCGATAGGCTTTTCTAAGGGACTAGAAGTTTTATCAAAATGTAAAACAATATGCATTCTATAAAATCTATATTTTATAAGATGTAACCGCTTGTTTAATTTAAACTTTTAAGCTAACAAAAGATGGCCAACAAGAGTTTTTATTAAAAAAAAACAATGGTGTATCACGTGCATTGCGCGTGCTTGAATGTTAAATCGATCAGTTCAACAGTTCAACAATGAAAATAGATCTAGATCAAACACAACAAAATCTTTTAAAACACGCTTTTAAAAAGGTTCGATTGATAAATGTAATAAAGGTCTATTTTAGAGACCCTCAAAAGTGGGAAGGTCGTTATTAGTTTTGTGTGGTCTGTCTGTCCGTCCGTCTGTCATTGCAAGCATGTATAGATTTTTTAAATATTGAAAATCTGACTACGCGAACAATTTTAATATTAGCCTGAATAGCTAGATCAATAGGCCTACTAGATAGTAGTGCATTGTTTTTAAAATGGACCTCTAAATAGCTTGTTAGATCTATATATTCTTGCAATGACCGTCTTTTCATAAAAGACCAGATATAAAATAACTATACAAAAACAAGACAAATGTTTATGAAGGGAAGATATATTAGGAACTCTGTTTATTACGTAAACACAAGCGGTGTTGCACTGACGTGCTAGTGTGTAAATATAGGCCTACATAAATAAAAATGTTACATTCACAGTCAATGGTTTCATCTCTCTCCATAAAATCCATTACATTCATAGTCTATGGTTTCATCTCTCTCCATAAAATCCATTAATCAGAATAAGTAACAAACTATGCAAAGATTAAAGTCAATTCAGTTAATCACAAATCAAGTCTCTTGGGTTTGCTAACGTCACTCTACCTGAGCGGGTTACTAATGGTACACGTGGAAGATGTAATGTGTAGTGGCGGCTCTACAATATCTAAAGTAGTTGGAAATCTTGGAATTTTGTTGTTCTCGCTGTTCCGAGATGTCAAAGAAAGTCATAAGTATTGTCAAATCTGTTTACTTTCTCATTAGACTTTCTGATATGTTTCTTTTGTACAAATGATTTCTACTTCTGATATCTTAACTTTGAATGCTTCGAGACTACAGTTCCTGGTTCCCACTTTAGACAAACCAATGGACATTCAGTTTGACTACAACTGTCCACTTCAGCACTACTTCTATAACAATAACAATATATACACTAACAAGATACATTAACATGCTTCACCAGAGGTGGCCTTAGCAGAGCGTAGGGCCCTGAGCCTGCATTTATACCGTACCACAGCACGCTAACGGATTCATCCGGCTGCCAAAGTGAACTGTTAAACAATGATAGCCTCGTAGAATCGACTGAAACTGAAGGGTATTTGAAACCAAAAATTGGCATGTTAAAAGCTTGCACGATAATTGTTATCAGATGCCGGGAAGGCTTCCAAAAATACTGAGTAACAAGTGATTGCAAAGCTGAAGGAGACAAGGAAATCTACAAACGCGGGGCCCCCTTCTTGCCACCCCATGGACCGCTACTGGCTTCACATACGCATATTGACTGCCGTTACGTTTTGTATAGGATGGCGATTCAATACATTTCCCCCCCCCCCTTTATTTAAAGTTAAACATGTCACATCCAATCATGCTGTATGGTTGACCTCTTGGTAGGTATTAGCGACTCTGACAATCGTACAGCACACTTTATACAATCCCCGATTCATTAATTCCTGGTCAAAACGTACCTTGTATAGGCCTATAGTTCTCTGCTTGTACTTCACAATTGTGTTGTGACTTATGTATCAGCTTTGTCTTGTATGAATATAAGCTTGATGACATGACTATTTTAACCTTTGAACCTAATTTCATTCGAAGTTCACAATTTGTCTCTTGAATCCTAGTATGGCCGCACTTAAATTATAACTTCACAAAGCATTGACTGTTCTTTGCTAGCATAATCTTGAATGTCTATTTCAAAACACCAGTGTCAATACGGACAATACTGTCTTGCCATGCACCAGTAGTTTCGCAGTTCGCTTGTCTTCAATGACATTGGTGTTCTCAATTTTACCCTTTTTATACTGGCTAATTGCAGTGCTAATAGATGTAATATCATCATCACTGTGGATGTCATCTTCTGGCAAGTTAACGTTGCGTCTTGTACTGCACATTTCAAACCAGTGCGGTTCCTCTTTTTTTTTTTTTACAGAATAATCTTATAAAATACAGACGTTACTTCAAAAAAAAGATGATTACGTCCTACGCGTCATGCATTTATAGTCATGCATGTTAACCAATGACCTAAATTCTGCTAAGTCAATGATTTTCCTGGCTAGCTCAGGCAACTCATCCCATGCTCTAAGAAGAAGGAGCTTTTGTGCAAATTTGTCCTAGTAGGCCTATATGGAACGGGGAAAGTGCCTTTATCTTTGTGTCTTTTTGAGTATTTTATTAGATTCTGTTTTTGTATTTGAAGATTATGGTTCAGTGTTTTATGTATACTTGCTTAATTGTATAATTAGTAACTTTAATTATATAACTAATAATTATAACTTTAGTAAAATCACTAAATTTAGAAAGCCTTCAGGACAGAAGACTCAAAAGTAAAGTAGCAACTATACATAAAACACTGAACCATAATCTTCAAATACAAAAACAAAATTTAATTAAATACTCTGAAAGACAAAGATAAGGCACATTCCTCATCCCATATGCTAGGACAAATTTGTACAAATAGCCTACTCCTTCTTCCCTAGTGCTATTAGAGCATGGAATGGGTGGCCTGAGCTAGCCAGGAAAACCAGTGACTTGGCAAAATTTAAGTCATTGGTTAATATGCATGACTAAATGCATGACGCGTAGGACGTAATCATCTTCTTTTTTGAAGTAACATCAATATTATATAACATAAGAAGATAAGATACTCTTTCAATGAGAATAGATTGGTAGATGATGATTTAATTGGTTGGAATGCACTAACAGCCTTTTTTTTTTTTTACTCTTGACACAATCACAATATAAAATAACTGTACAGTGCCACAAGACAAATGTTTTTGACGGAATATACATATTACTAAGCAGTGCTTTATTGTTTGTGACGGTACGCACCGGTACAGCGTACCGGCACCTTTTTCAAAGTGGTAAAAAAGATTAGGCCTATTACTTTTTAGTATTTTAACGTTTATTATTCATTTATTAGTAGTTAAAAGTTAGGCAATTCATCACTGAGTACCGGCACCTATTTTTTTTTTTTTTACAAAAAAAGCACTGTTACTAAGTAAACACAATAAGCGGAGTTGCACGGGCGCGCTAAGTGTGAAAATGTACAAAAAAAATATATCAAAATGTTACACCAATATAAGCTGTATATTAAATCTATATCTAGTATGATCTACCTAGCTTCTTTATTTTTATTTTTTTTTTGGGGGGGGGGGGGGAGAGAGAGAAAGTAGGCTATTCTACATTAGATGTAAATAAAACATATAGGCCTATATATGATACATGATTCGAGCTTGTATTAGTTTATAGTGTTTAGTCTTTATTTTTACCCCGAGATCTTTATCTAAATTTTGATTCTATATATCTATAAATAGAATCTAGTTATAGGCCTATATATCAGTTCATCCAAATATATATAGGGTCTATAAAGACTTATAGACATAGAGACCCTAGATCTAGACTGTTTTCGAATTAAGAGGTCCAGAACTCTTGATTCTAGATTCTAAATGTTATGTACAAGTTGTCCACCAATCGATTGCTCGTTTGTGACGTCATTCACCAGTTACAAACATGGCAGATTTTTAGCGTCCCCTATCAACTGGTCATCGATTTGATTGCCTAGATGTTAGCGCACCTCTCGATGACTCCATAATCAAACAGGTGAACAGGCCTAAAGCATTAGCTTAAGCAACAATGAAGGACGTGGATATGTGTTATATTCAAATGCATGGGCTCTAGATCTAGTGAATTCCTAGTGACAGTAGCTAGTCAGCCTAGTGAGTGACTAGTGCTAAGTGAGTCAAGTGACCCTAGCCAGCTAGCCTAGAGTAGAGTGTAGACGGCCTAGTCTATCTATTCACTATTCACTATTCAGTCTTTGACCAATCTAGTGTCAGTGTGACTATTCACGAGATACTCAGATAAGAGATTTAATACATATACTATACAGTTTTACAGTCATTCAGTACAAGTCAGTGTGTACATTAAATTATTATTATACCAAATAGATTCTGCTATGACTCTATATATAATACTGTAAAATTATAGGTCACTAAATAGTAAATCTGTCAACAAACTAAAGTGATATTGTAGTTTCATAATATCTTTATGTTTGTGGTTCTAAAAATATCAAAACCTGCCTTTTTAGCTGCTTTGCTTACCAGCCGAGTCACAGTGGCAGCCTATATAATTTGCAATAAACTGTCTCAGACTACTGGTCATGACTATTAGCAGATACTTGTACACTTAATACTAAATAATACAGATGGGCTAAAAAAAAAAAGAATGACTTTTTATTTAAAGAGTTCTCATCATATTAATGTTATTTATAATATAATCAACTAAAGTAATTTTTTTGTCCAATTTCCTATGTAAAAGGAGTATTTCATTTATTTATATTTTTTTAAGGGGTGGGGTTAGTTTGTTTCTATTTCTAATGTTTTCTAAGGATATGTAGGAAAAGTTATGTGGATAATGTACATGCTCATTTGTTTGAATTAAAACAAAAAAGTAAAGTTCCTTATTCAGACCTTGGGATCTCTAGGGCAGATGATGTTAAGCTCATCTGTTTCTTTGGCCAACGGTCAACGAGCAGGGTGTCATGTGGCCAGCACAACAGCCAACTGCCTTTACTTTCCCCAACTTAAGTAAGGTGCCCATTAGAATTGGGTGGACTCCAGGACGCCTTAAAAACCCTGAAATTCAAAATCCCAGGCTTCACTGAGATTCGAACCCAGGGCCCCATGTTCGGAAGCCAAGCACTTAACCACTCAGCCACCACATCAACTAGTTTGAATTTACTCACACTTTATTTATCCTTGCATAATACTTAATTAGTTACTTTTTTTTAATTTTAGATTTGATTTAAATTGTCAGGATATTTAAGAAATGTTAACTGAGATCCTTGAGATTGGAACTAAAACTGGCGGCAGCAACACTCTCTAATCTTATGGCCTCTAGCAGCAGCAGCAGATCAGATGCTTTGGTTACATGTCCTACTTGTGACTACTCTGTTCTTCAAACGCCAGGAAAGAAGAGAACAATCTGTCCCAAATGTGGCAACTTCTATAGCAAAGAAGCAGCAGATATTGCCACAAACTACCACAGAAATAGACAATCTCAGCATGATCAAGTTACCCTAAGCCAAAGGAAAGCAGTAAGTGAATCATTGTGATCAGTATTATTGAATCAGAATCATTGTGATCAGCATCATTGAAATATAGAGCATATGTGTAGAAAAACATTTTTAGGTAGGCAAAATATATTTATTATATAGAAAAAGTTCAAAATAGTTTTTAAAAAAAAAAGAACAAAAAACACATTGGTCTGTAACTTTTCTTTTATAATGTAAAACTGTTAATTAGTGTTATTGTATATAGTGAACTTTATAGAATTAGTTTTGAAGCAATCTTTACTAATCAAAATAACTGATATTATATATTTTGTGTGGAATCATTTTGGAATTTAGTTCATAACAACTGCCATTTTTTAAATTTTAAATTTTTATGTCCGATGAGATGCACTCAGAATCTCCATCATCTGTTAATATAAACTATTCTGTAAGACTTTCCAGCCCTGAACATGTGTGAATCTATTTTGGCTAGGTAGTAACCTTATATAGAATACTCAGAAAACATGTCTCTTTCAAAGGTTTCATTAAACAAGAATGACAAAACAGTTCATTACACAATGCACACACACACACACACTTGACTCTAAGCCAGCTTGGCATACCAGCACAAACAATTCACAACATACAACATGAAACACAAGTGCACAACAGGTTTTAATCCACATACTTAGATCTGTCTGAATGTCTTCAATTCTGAAGAGGAGTCCAGTGTTTCACATGACTATGTAAATGCAGCTGAAACCTGCATATTTTGCCACACCTGACAAAACCATTGTCTACTATGCATTAAAAATAGGAATTTCTGTATATTTCAACAGAGCCTGCATCTATATGAGCTATTCCTTCTAATATGCTTATCTGGAACTATGACCATGTAGAAAACTAATTTGGCGTGGTGTTATAGTCTACTTCTCTGTATTCTTCTTTCAGTCTTCTGAAATATACCCCTACTAATTAAAACCACATCTGGAAGCTACTTGTCTTATATTCTCAAATGTCAAATATATATATATGATGGATGACTGTTGCTTATTTCTAAGTTAGTTTCATGTGTATTGATAACTTTTATAAATGAATTTGTTCTCAGCCTTACAACAGTTTTTTTTTTGTTTCTTTTTTTTAAGAATCCCTCACAAAGAAATGATGAAGGTGGAGGAAGGTTACATTCAATCACAAACTTCTTTCAAAACTTAGCTCCAGGAAGTAGGAGATCCAACAGAGGCTCTATAGAAGACAATGATGCCCTCAAAGAGTCTCTCCCTCCTATAGAAACAGGTCCTCTTTTAACACCAAACAGAAATTCCAGGGTTTCATATGCCAATAATGTTAATGGCGGCAGATCTGAAGGGGAAGAGTATTCTCCACGAATCAATGAGCCTTGTGGGCCCAACTGCATTCACCAAAAGAGGCATCATAGTGGTCACCAGTCTCCGGCTGATGGAGGTCACCTACTGGTCAGCAGGGATCTGCATTCATCAAGAATGCTTAGTCCAACATTAAACAGTAGAGTTTCCAGTAGCTCACATGCTTTAAATTGGTCCTTAGATTCCTCCGGAGATTCCAGCCATAAGAAGATAGACATTCGATCTAGAAGTGCTGAGTCATTAAAGTAAGTCTCCATAGACGATACACTCACTACCATTTTAGTGTATTAAATATAAAATGTATCCATCATTTACAAGTCTAAAAAATAAATGAGCCAAAGCATATGTTTCATAAAGAAATACTTAAAAAAACTGTTCTTTAAAATTTTATCATAATTTAAAAAAAATGTTTACTCTGATTTTTATTATTTATAAATTTACTTGCAGAGAAGACTTTTTAATTGCCAAAAAGTCTGGGAACTGGCGGTCATTGTTGGATTTTTATACAGCAGCTTTTGATTCTTTTGATGAACTCAATTCTTTCTTTAAGGTATTTTATCATTTACTTGATTACACTTTGTAAAGAACCTCCTAAAAAATAATGTATTAACATACGCTGTAATTTTATTAAAGTTTGTGTTTTTCCCATTTTTACAAAGCTTTTATCAATTCCTCCTTATTATTTTGGTTGATACCAACAAGGGAAATTAATCCTTCAGCATTCACAGATAGGGCTATATGGTTATGTCCCCTTCAATAATTGTACACATGATTTCTCCCACACCCATTCTCAGATCTAGTTGAAGCTTAAAACAATTATTTATTGTACCTAACAAAACATGAATCAATTTTTAAAAAATAACCAATTAGCCAATTAATTATTGGCAATTACTTATTTTGATATTGAAAAAGGGAAGTAACCTCTACATTATTGGGTGATATAGCTGTTGGTGTGGAGTTCTTTCTCTTTGATAAGTTTTGATAAGAATTTTTTTTTTTCAGAAAGATCCTAACAAAGAATATAAAACAGTTGATGACCCTGGCATCAAGACTGATTATTTAAATTTAGTCTATGATATACTAGTCAACACTGTAAGTAGGAATTATTTTTTTTTAGGCTTCACAATTTTGGTTTATGTGCTTCATTTTCTTTGAATACTTAGCATATTTGTAAAATATCTATCATACAATAATCATCACTGAATTGACTAAATATTTTTAGATTTTGAGAGATAACATTAAATTTTTAGCTTTGTGGCTATCTTTGGCTGAAAATGTTTAGCTCTGTGACCATCTGTAGCCAAACATGTTTGCTTTGTAACTGTCTGTGGCTGAAAATGTTTAGCTCTGTGACCATCTGTAGCCAAACATGTTTGCTTTGTGACTGTCTGTGGCTGAAAATGTTTAGCTCTGTGACCATCTGTAGCCAAACATGTTTGCTTTGTGACTGTCTGTGGCTGAAAATGTTTAGCTTTGTAAATGTCTGATGCTGAAAATGTTTAGCTTTGTGACTCTCTGTGGCTGATAATGTTTAGCTTAGTGACTGTCTGTGACTCCTGTCTATGTATGCTCCAGAACCATACATGTTATTATTAGGCCACTTCTACTTTACCCAACTAGCTCTGGAGTCATTGCCTTAATTATACTTTCTGTGTTGTTTTTTAATGTAACAAGCATGCTCCTTGATTTAGCTCTAGGTTGAGTGTTTGAAATGAATACAATAATACTGCACAAATTTCATGCTGCTTTTTTAAAATAAATTATTGTAATTGGTTCATTAAAAGTCTTTGAAAGAGCTTCTTTGAAATTAGTAATCCTGCCAATTAGAAAGCTTATAAATAATGCCGACAACTACTATACATGTCTACCGCTCAATCCAAGCCAGAGAAATGTCGTATCACAGGTCTGGCTAGATACATGAATGACAGGATCAATACAACACTTCCAGACCCCACCCTTCCTTTCAATGCTCACTATTGATTCATTGGTTTATTGACCAGAATGCATTCATTTCAATTATTTAGTTGAAATTTTAATCTGGATTGAGTAAAAAAAAATATGATAATGGTTTGGCTTTTTTTTTTTTTTTTTTGTTTAATTCTAATATTTTCTTCCTATTGACAATATATGAATTTTGTCATATATATATTTTCTTAAAGGCAGTTAAGTTTTATTTCTATCATGTTGCTATTTTTTTTTTTTTATATAGGTGAAAATAAATTTGAAAATGGGGTTATTTAAAGCATTATGTCATCTAGATAGTCTAACTGAAAATTTATTGTAAAAGTATTTACCTTTAGGACAAGTCTTTTATAGAACATTAAAATTTTATTTTGATTCCAGTAAATGAGTTCTACTTTTTATATTTCCCTTTTTTTCTTTCAATAGCCCTTTTAATTTCATTATGTTTTCCCCATTTAATTCAATGAATTTTTCAAATATAATTTTTTTTAACAATCTACAGAATTTTTTTAATTCTCTGAGCTTTATTTCAGCGAGGTAATTTTTTTCCTTGTTTACTGTGTGGTCTAGAAAGAATCAAGTGTACTGTATGTAGAGGAAAATGAAGACACAGTGGCTGAGTGGTTAACTGCTTGGCTTCCAAACCCAGGGGGTCCAGGTTCGAATCCTGGTGAAGACTGGGATTTTTTTAATTTCTGGATTTTTGGGCGCCTCTGATTCCACCCAGCTGTAATAGGTACCTGACATAAGTTAGAGGAAAGTAAAGGTTGTTGGTCATTGCCCTGGCCACATGATACCCTTATTAACTATGGGCCACAGAAACAGATGACCTTTACATCATCTGTCCTATAGATTGTAAAGTCTGAAAGGGGAACTTTAGTTGACATACTTATCATAATTGTCTTACCTACCTACCTATTCCATAGTCTTTTGAGTCCTTGGGGCACAGCACGTTTCTCATTCCATTACTCTCTTTCTTTTGCCATGGCTAGAATCTATTTCAATGACAGGCTTATCCATTCTTTGATGTTGTCTTCCACTGATTTCTCAGTCTGCTTATTCTTCTATGTCCTGGTACTATTAATTTTAAGTAATGGTTGCTTTTAAGTATTTCTCTCATTCTTAACTAATTTTAATTACTTTAGTAGACTTTTTACAGCTTATAGCCCTTGTCTGATATTAATAATAAGCAATTATTTCTAAGAAAACATTAAAAAACGAAATAGAGCAGTGAGATTCTTAACAAATGAATATTCACATTTGACTAGAGTAACACCTTTAGTAAAAATCATTAAATTTAGAGACTCTTCAGATAGAAGACTAAAAAGTAAAGTAGCAATTATACATAAACACTGAACCATGATCTTCAAATACAAAAGTGCATTTCTTATTCCATATGCTGGGACAATTTTGTAAAAATACACCTTCTTTCCTAGTACTTTTAGAGCATTGAATGGATTGATTGCCTGAATCAGCCAGGAAAACCAGTGACCTGGCAGAGTTTGAGTCATTGATTAACATGCGTGACTAGATTGACCTAGGGATACACATAGGATGTAATCTTCTATTTTGATGTAATGTCTGTATTTTATAAGATAAGAAAAGAATTTTACAGAAATGCTAACTATTCATCTTTCTTTGCTTGAGACTGTAGACAATGCTAAACTAACCAGGGAAGAAATAAATACTGATACTAGGTCTAGTCATCAAACACATTTTTCAGTGGACTCTTCACATTTCTCTCCCCTCTTTTTTTCAACTGGCATGTGAGATCAATTGGTTTAAACTCATTGTGTGTCATTATTTACATTCAGTTTCTGGGATGAAAGAATCAATACTTTCCCCCTGACAACAAAGGTCAGATCACATTTGGCTAGACAGGCAACAGTAATGATCATTTAGTAGACAGTGATTAGCTGCCCTTGTTTTTATCTGGATACAACTTTTTCAGTTCTATGCAATGATTGTTTTTTTCTGATAAAAAAAAATACTATCAGGTCCACATCTCTCTACTTTAACAAAAAAATATTAATAAATATGTATAATTAATTAAATTTATTGCAACAATAAATACAGTTGATTATGGTATAAAAATTCTGAAATTCATTAATCAGAAAATGAAGGCAAGAAATTTAGTATTAACATTTCTGTGCAGGAAACAAAGCAGTATCTTTACCAAGTTTTCTCTGGGTGATCAACTTTTTTAAAACCTTCTTTGTCCAAAAGATTGCATTTGAGATGTTTCAGTAATAGAGGCACCAGTACAAGGAATAATTTACAAGTATACAAATATACATGATGGGCTTTTTTTTTTTTTACTATATGAAGGCATCTTAAAAAAACAAATAATAAAAACTAAACAAATGTTAAATTGAATATACTTTTTGTTTCTTTTAAATATGCTTTTAGAAAAATTTAATTCTGATCATTTTGAAGTATTTTTTTGTTAATAAAGTGCTTGTAGAACTGGGATTTTGAATTTCTGAATTTTTAGGACGCCCCCGAGTCCACCCACTTCTAATAGGTACCTGGCGTAAGTTGAGGAAAGTAAAAATGGTTGATCTATATGCTAAATACATGACACGCTTGTTAACTGTCTCCCATAGCAATGAATGAACTACTTTGTTTGAGTTTATATGTTCTGAGATCAAAAACTCTTTTTTTTTTTTCCATCAGCCTCAAGGTCTCCAAAAGGAAGTTTTGAAAGCAATTATTAATTCATTATTAAAAGATAAAAGGTGCAGTAATTTATTGTTTGTAGATAAAAAAAAAAATTTAAAAATATTTTATATAATAAATTTAGTGAGCAATTCTAAATATTTGTATACTTTATGGTTAGTTTGGCCATGTTATAAAGCTCTAAGCTTCTGATTTGAGGGCCTCAAGTTCTTTCACTTATCACTTTCACTTTTAATTCAAGAACTAGAACATCTGAAAAGTCTTATGGGTACCTGGTAAAAGTTGAAAAGAGTAAAGATTGTTGATCATTTTGTCAGTTAGAAGACACCCATTTAATTGTTAAAACAGATAATCTTTACATAATCTTTACTACCATGGGCAGCTTAGTCCCCAAGGGAAACTGTATTTTACTTTCTGTGTATTCACGTTTACTTCTAAAGAATCATTAGCAAACTAAAAAGTCTTTGCTTTTCTGTTTCTCCTATTTGCATTCTCTTAGGAGTCATGATGGAAGGTTATGGTAAGATTCTTTTCTGTTTGAGTCTGTTTTGTTTTTTTTAAGTTTTGCTATCTTACACTTTCTCCTTTTGTTTTTTGTGGATGAAAGTTTAGATATTTATATGTAAACTTTGTTTATATATGTATAGATTAAGGCAAGTCATTGAAAGTATTTGATTTCTCCAGATTTTGCGATAATTTTGTTTTGATGTGTACAAAGGATCTTTCTTTTTTTTTTTTTACAAATATTTTAAGAGGAAATAGATTTCATTAAAGAGAGTGTTTAAATTATAGCCATAGGAAATTACTTAGTGTTGAAAAAAAGTGTCCAAAATGTATCTCAAAAATAGTTCCCCTTTCAGGCATTATATTTCCAATATTAAGAGCTATATCAAATGTCAGAAGCAGATTCTACAGAATATAAAGATTTTAAGATTCTGAGTTCAAATATGTACAATATCCCATTAATTTTAAAAAAATATAGAGGAGCTGTTTACTATAACTATCAGTTTTGTTTTATATTCTTGCAGGCTGTACTCCAAAGATGATCTACGGGCATTTTATATTCTTCTTCAGGTTGGTTTTTCTTTAAAAAAAAAAAAAAAAAATTTTTATAGAAAATAAAACCTTTTAAAGGATGTAACAACTTCTCATCAATATGAAATAAATTAAAAATTATGTGCCTTTTAACACTTTCTGTTCTAGTTATATATTTTAAGTAAGTCCATATATAAATGTCACTCACTGTATCCAACAGAATGCACAGTTTAGAAGTCAGTCAACCTATGTGATATTTGCTCATTTACTACGACAAGTTGCTGCCTTATCAGATCATGACCACCACTACCTGGTGCATTGGTTTAAAAGGTGAGCTAATGTACAACCATATATTGTGCTTAGAATGATGAAGATATTGTGAACAGAGCGGTGCAGAAGAGTGCTATATACATTTTGTGGCCTCTGTCTGTACCAATGGTTTATTTTAGTTTGGAAAGCGTATTAGTTTGTACATAAATATTGTGAATTGTGTTTAGTGACAGTAAAAAGTAGTGACGTAACCAGACAGACTAATCACACTAATGAGTTGCAGAATAGGAGTGCACAAGAAAGAGAGTAGGTTTAAGCTTGGATCAAGAAGCATGGTAAATGGACTGCTTGGAAAAAATATCGACGGGTTTAGAGACATGACAATCATCCCATTATTTAAATAAAAATAGTTGAAGTCTTCGTAAGTCTTATCAAGTATATTGTTGTTACCTTATTCTTTTGTTCCTTAAATGTGTCAAATTCGTATTTAGTATTAAGTTATAATTATCAAGTCATCGAAGTCAGTAATTTTGTGAGGTCAAGTCAAGAGCATTAAACAGATACGCACATTCAAGTCGGGACATCACTATGGTTCATCTCCTGGAGCGCTTTTTCATGTGACTTCTGATGAGCAGAACAAGATGAAAGACTGGGCATTAGCTATAGTCAGAATGATGTGGCACACACATACGTTTCCCCCTTTCCATACAGCCAATAGGTCCAAAAGAATAGCAAATACTCAGTACAGTTTAGGATTAATAGCCTCTCAGGTTCTGCCAGAGTGCAGCACTATGTGTTGCAAGCGCCTGAGGGGTCACTGTCACTATGTTATTTTGGATGGCCGTTTGGTGACATTGGGTTCACATATAATGTTATGTATTGTAGGTGTTATGTTGGTATTGTCAGGATGGATACTTGCATTTCCATACATCTCTCGTAAATGAGGAAATAACTCTCAACATAGCAGAAACAAATAATATGTTTAATATGTATATATATATAATAATAATAAAAGTAACAACACTTAGATGATAAGATACACACAATCCTAGAATATTTAGTAATGATCCTTCATAGAAATACTTGACAATGGTACTAACTTATTGACTGGTACAAGTAACTACTTTATAATAACTTTCTTAAGTGACTACATACAATGACTGCCCTCTACTGACTTCTCTGACTGCTATCAACTAACTGGTTAGCTCAAGGTTGAAAGTGTTCACCTTGTTAAATACACGAGTTGTGAATAACATTCATAACATCAAAATAGGGTATCAACAGTCACTTAACTCCTGATTTTTCCTCAAGGTTGTCTCCTGAAGCCTTTCCCATGTCTGGGTTTAGAAGCAAAGCAGTGGAAATTTAGATTCAAAGTTTTCCTTCTCCTTGTACATGTGGAATACTCAATAGCCTTGAGTTTATAGTGAAATTCATGCTTAAATTATTTTTAGTATTTGTAATCATGTTTGTATTCATATTCATACTGTAGTCTGTTGGTCCCCATCTGGGACTGTTTTATTATATGTTACCTCTCTATGTGTTCATATTGAAATAAAGCCTTAATTATAAAATAATATGTTAGTTTAGTATAGTTAAGCCCACCAGGACTTTCACCTTCACCCTCACCTATCCCATGATCTCTTGTACGGTGAGGGCACCACACAAGATCTGTTGATCGTCTTTCTCCTTTCCTCTCTGTCTTTTGCCTTTGATAGAATCTCTTTCAATGACAGGCTAGTCCATTCTTTAAGTTGTCTTCCCTTTGCTTTCTATGTTAAGACTTTTAATACTGTCTAGTATATACAAGGACTGAACAGCACTGCATCCATAGAATAGAATTTTAGAAACTATTTGTAAAAGATACATACTAGTTTATATACTTATTGATATTAAAGTTTTAGAAAGTCCTTTGATTTTTCTTTTTTTTTTAACTTTCTTGTTGTGATTTTGTTTTGATACAGATTAAAAAATGATAGGTTCCGTGCTATCATTGAGAGAATACACAATTTTATCTCCGTGAGATTATTCCCACCCAATTCTGGAGAACTACCTCCCCTAGCAAAATGCTCTTGGTGGATTCCTAGTGCAACAAAAGTCCTTGCATTATTTAGTAAGTGCAACACATGTTTTTAAATAAAAATATTCCGCCAATTACTGTACAATTTCGTTCAACATATTTATATAACATCATAGCTATGTCATATTTAGCTAAAAAAAAAAAGATTTTTTTCAAGTTTTTGAAAATAGAGAAAAAACTGAAAAACATTAGTGATTTGTTACAAAGATTCTTACGAATTGAATATTGGCCTGATAAACTATCTTATGGAGAGTTTTAATTTGAAATTTCTGAGGTGAAGATGAAACAATTATGACATTGGTTAAATTATATCATTGCATTGAATATTGAAGCAATCATTCAAAAGAACTTAATCACTCTCAAAGACAAAGAAAACCTACTTTTATCTTTTGTTTCATACTTTTTTAAAAGAGTTTTTACAAATATCATTTTATTTGCTCACTAAAGATGCAGCCAACAATTTGCTATTGCCACCTATTGTACAGTACTCTGAGTTCTACAATAGCACACTAGATCATCTTGACCTGATGGCTGAGTACTATGCCTGGCAGAATCCCAGTTCCCATGCAGGGTGAGAAACTAATCAGACAATGGGACAAAAGCCCATTCAATTCGAGATAGATAGTCAGTAAACAATACTTCATGATTTAGCCAGTTTCTCTGTCATACAAAGTGTTAATTATTCAAAAGATGGAAGAGTTTGTTCTTTATGTTAATGCTTCATCCATTACAGATTCTCCTTTTGTCAATATCCATTCATACTCAGCATTGCTGCCAAAAAATCAATATTGCAGAAAGATTCAGAGCAACAAATGATTATTATGGCTAGGGTGTGTATTTGTGTTTTTCAATTCTGTTATAACAATAAAGAAAACTTAGTGATATAAAAATGTCAAGTTTTCATTGTTGTTGTTTTTCTATTTCTTTCATTGTATCTGGCTTGTTTAATTATTTTTTTTTTATAATTTTTTTTTCGTATTAAAGAAAGGTTTTAGAAAAATGTTTATTAAAATCTTTTTTTTTTATAAGCTTAAATGTTAAGATGACTAATATTTTAATTAATTATTTCTTTAGTTGACATTGACTTAAGTTTCATCATAAGCTTTGGCAACTCTTTAGTCACTCACATCTAATTTAAGTCTGACTGTAAAGTGCATTCCAATTAGTTGATTTCAGGTCAAAGCAAACTTTTCAGATTTATTGATTTATCTGGTAACATGGCAAGTCATTGGTTGAAAAAATAGTTGTTTGCAAGGGACTAGGCCTGTATGGCAGATTCATTATCATACATTTCTATATCACCCAAGCATCTATTTCAAATCATTTATTTTTTTACTTTTTATGGGTCATTAGCTAAAAATGTAATTAATGAGTGGGTTTTTTTTTTAAGTTATAAAGGTTGTTTTTTTTTTTATATGTAAATGACATTATTCACAAACAGAAAAGTCTTGTTGCCAAAGTACAGCGTCGCCAATTACCTGATATTGGCATGTTGTTTCTAAATTTAACTGTCAGACGATCTCACCTTGTCTCAGACTCATTAACAGAGGTAAACAGATGTCATTTCATGTGTTTCCATATTGCATTTATCATTTAGTGGTGACATTCATTAACCAGAAAGAACGAAGGCTTATTATGTTTTCACCACATAAATTGAAGTTCCACACACACACATTCATTAATTAATTTACTAAAATTTTATTTTGAATTCATACTAGCCATTCATTGCTAATAATAATTTACTTTTTAAGACTTACTTAAAGTAAACCGATATGGATTCGTAAGAGCTGCTTTACTGTTGAAAGTGTGAACTTGAATGATAAACAATAAATTTTAAACATTTTTATTTATAGATTGCCAAGAAGCAACATGACCTAAAGAAAAAATTGAAGGTTTCATTTGCTGGTGAGCCTGGACTAGATATGGGTGGATTGACTAAAGAGTGGTTTCTTTTATTGGTCAGGCAAATATTTATGCCAAACTATGGTAAGTTATTCTAGTCTATTACAAGCATTAGTTAACATTGGCGATTAATTCACATGAAACTGCAAAATAACTGAACTGAAAAGAAATTATAATAATTATTTTTGGTTGTAGAAAAAATAGGTCTAAAGAACATTTGTTATACTTTTTGTTTGTTTGTTATTATTTTTAAATAGTTCTATTAGAGCATGGAATGGGTTGCCAGGAAAACCAGTGACTTGACAGAATTTAAGTCATTGGTTAACATGCATGACACGTAGGACGTAATTATCTTCTTTTTTGAAGTAACATCTGTATTATATAAGAGAAGATAAATAAAATCTTGATAATTATTATTAAGCTTTAACTGATTATTTTTCACTGCAACTAAAAAAGTTTTAATTCTCATGTCATAATCTAAATGTTGCAAACTTTTGACCCAGTTTTTTTTTTTTGTTTTCTAAAACCTTTTTTATTGCCTCATAAATTGAAAGAATATTGCTTATTATATATGGCTCTTTCTGTCTCAGAAGATAATGGATAGTTTTGGTATGGTCTTGAGAAGAGGCAGAATCTGGAGCGACTGATCAAGCCAATGCTGGTGCTGCAGATTTTGCCACAGTTTGTGCATGTATATGCATCTGTTTTAGGGCTAGCTGATAGGGCAGCTTTCTTTTTCTTTCTCTTAATGCTATGCTTATTAGCCAACTTCAAAACATCTGGTTGGAGACATGATCCCTCCAGGAGATGCAAATTATACGGCGCAGGCAGCGTAAGTGAAAGCTATTAATCTGTGTTCTTGACGCAGTCTGAGCAAAAAAAAAAAAGCTGCCTACTTCCTTTTATCTTATTTGCTCCACTTTGACATTTTGAGTATTGACGCCTAGCGGATACAGTTGATCAATCAATAAATTGTCATTGTTTGATCTAGGAATGTTTACATACGACAAGCAAGCTGGAGTCCATTGGTTCAGCCCCACCCCCTGCGACAACTATCAGGAATTTAATCTTGTTGGCGTTGTATCCTTTCATAACATTCATCTTGTTATTATATGACAATGTAATTAAATGTAAACACATTTCCGCCATGTCATTTCAGCTATGTGGTTACTGTTAATAGTGACCAAAAACAGAAAGATTAGTATCATTTTTATATGCACTAAATGAGCTCTCATAAGGAATGCATAAGACTAAACCAAGTGAAAGTATTGTTTTTAACTGTGTACATTATGCTGCTATGTTTCCATAACTCTGTCCAGCTAATGGGCCTTGCAGTGTACAACTCCATTAATCTTGATATCAGATTCCCAGGCGTCTGCTACAGGAAGCTACTCTCACCTGCAGTAGTTCCATTCAATAACCCACGAGCTACTGTTGGTGTGTGCAACGTAACATTACATGATCTTAAAGGAGTGAAACCTGTAAGTTACCTGTTCTGTATTAATAGTACATGGTTATAATAATTATTGTAATGATTATTACAATTATTATTAAAATTGCTTTTGTTTAGCTTGTCATGTTTCAATAGGATGCGGGGGGGGGGGGGGGGGGAGATGTTTCTGTGCTACTTTAGGGTGCTCAGCAAACATAACTCAGCTCAAGTCAGAACTCAGTTTTAAAATTCCTACACTGGGTTTCAGACTTGTGCTACCTTGTTAGGTAGCCAAAAGGCTTATGTTCAATAATAAAATACTTTACATATTTCATATGTTCCTTCAGCGTTGAAGATAATCTACTTCCTAGTCCAAACTTCCTACAGAACGACGGGGATGACAGCGGACATGAACGCTGGACCATCATGCATACTGTATGACCAGGCAACCATCATTATGCAACTCAACAACACATAAATACTTTTTTTGGTTTACTTGAGTTGTGAGATTTTCAAAGTGTGGCTTGAGCTAGTGTAGAGATGTACTTAGTTGACTGCTAGTAAATGCCCAATTGTGACAACATTAATTCAAAGCGAGATTGTAGCTTATATATAGATAAACAGAGCAGTTGACGCTAGGCTTTCATAGGGTTAGGGTTACATCTTTGTTATAGTGCCTGAGACTAGACTGTTCCCATTCTGAATGAAACATTCATATATGACGTAAGCCTGCTCATTTACTTTATTGTATATGTCTTGATCTGTAAGTCTTAATAAGAACCCAGAGCAATAATACACAAACAGAAACACTTAATCAATCTTCTGATCAACACAAACTCTACAGACTGTTTTTACTTGTATAAAAAAATTGTCCTAACTTTGACATTTTGGCAGAAAACACTTTTTGTTTCTCTTGACAGGAAGTAGCAAAAGGCTTGCAAGATTTACTGGATTATGATGGAGATGTAGAGAATGTTTTTTGCCTAACTTTTGAGGTAAATTTATTTTCATAATTTTTTTTTAGAAACAACAAACCTAATAGCATGGCAGAATATAATATGTCTGTCTTGTGTGACAGTGAATACAATCATATCATAATATATATTTTTAGGATGAATTATAATTACTTTGGCTCTTAGTCAGGGCAAAATGTGTTGTGACTTAAAAAGCTAAAACAAAATATGTCTGGCAAAAAAAAATATTTTTTTCCTGTTTTTTTTTTTTAAAGGTTGTACAGTCATCACCTCTTGGAGACACAAAAACTGTTTCCTTAAAGCCTAATGGAGCAAATATTCCAGTAACAAATGACAACAGGAAAGGTTAGCAGTTAAAATGTGTTGTCTTTTTTATTTTTTCAAACTATTGAGATTTTCATGTAAAAAATATGAATTGACTGGCACATTTAAAAACAAAAGTAACATAATAGTACAGGTAATGAAGAAAAGTATACAAGTAGGAGGGGGGCAGAATAGTAAGCCCACAATATTATTAGCAAATGTTAGGAAGTGGTGGTTAAATGAAAATGGTCCTAAATTTTGAGATATTATGTAACTTCCTGAGGTTATCTAAACATTGGCTTTTTATTGAATTAATATTGTTGATTGTGCTAAGTAACACCCTTAATGATAGCCACAACTACAGTGTACTTAAACCCAAGATCTGAAATGGAGCCACAAATGCAGTGTACTTTACACCTGGGTCTATAGGAAGCCATAAATCCAGTGTACTTTACACCTGGGTCTATAAGGGAATGGTTACTTAATAACTCTATCAATAAGGTTTAAAAATAAGCTTGAGAATTATTTTGTTCTATTAAAAAGAATAACATTGGAATAGTAGATAAGGTGAAGAGTTGGAAAAGGGCAGGTTAGACATAAGCAAAACACTTGATACTATGTGAGAACATCTGTAACTCCAAAAGTTGTAACAAATATTTGTCTTCTTATTCTTGTACAGAGTATGTCCAGCTGTATACTGAATGGCTGATCAATACATCCATTTATGCTCAGTTTCAAGCTTTTTACCATGGTTTTCATAGTGTATGTGCTTCAAATGCTCTCATTGTAAGTTGTGTATTTCCATGTTTTAACAGGTTGTCAAGAGCGGGGGTGTGTAAGATGTGAGATTGTGTGTGTGTTTGTTTATTTTATTAGTTGGTTTGTGAATTGTTTTTATCACGGGATTTTCAAGGGAGGACAATAAGGTTTCTAGCGGTCAGTCAAGCAGTTGGAGAGCTGACCCGGTCTGAGTAGGGTGCTTGTGGTTGTTTATCAGTTTTTATGCCTAGCGTAAGGAGATGTTATATTATTATTCTTGCTATGTGTGTGAACGGACTATTAGGGGGTAATATTATGTGTGGCATTGATGGCCTATGTTAATTGAATCTAGCATGAAAGTAGCGCTATATAAAAGCTATAATAATAATTATATGTGTAACTTGCTATTGGCTGTAAATAAATACAAATTTTATACTTCTTCATTGAGTGTATTGTATAATATTTATACATGTAAAGGTCTGCATGTGAGAATTATACCCCTACACGAGCTATACCTGTATTGAACTAACCCAAGTCCTTTACACATGTTTTGGATGTTTTTCATGTTTAGAAAGTTCCTTCAAAGTTGAAGATAATCTAATTCTTAGTCCAAACCTCCTACTGAATGACTGGGATGGCAGGGGCCACTGAACGACAGTCCAGCACGCATACCACATGATTGCCCAAAAGTGATAATTATGCATTAAATTTTTAATGTTTAAATAGTTAGATATGTAAATATTTCTATTTCATTCTATTTTATGCAATTAGCTGTAAAAAACTAGATTCATGTAAAAGAATCAGGTTTTGTCTATTAAGTGTTTTTCTGACCTTTCTTCAGAAATGAAGATTTTTACATCCTAACTTAAACTTCCTGCAGGGAACGGCAATAGGCAGGGTTCAAATCTGGGAACGTTGTGATGACAGTCCAGAGTGCATACCACAAAGCTAGTCAACCATCCAGGTGTCAAGTAATAGAACTGCTTACATTAATTACATTACATTTACATAAAGTTCTGCTTTCAGACCTTGTGGCCTATAAGGCAGATGATTTAAAGGTCATCTGTTTCTGTGGCCTACATTTAATGAGGGTGTCATGTAGCCAGCACAATGACCAACAGCCTTTACTTTTTCCCAACTAATGTCAGGTACCCATTAGAGCTGGGTGGACTCAGAGGCGCCCAAAGATCCCAAAATAAAAAAAAATCCTAGTCTTCACCAGGATTTCAACCCCAGACCCCCGGTTTGGAAGCCAAGCACTTTACCCCTCAGCCACCGCGCCTCCTACATAACATAAGGTTCACATTATATTTAAGCACAAATTTTTTTATTTCCTTCTAAATATAGATGCTCCGCCCAGAAGAAGTAGAAACTTTAGTTTGTGGCAGCCCAAATTTAGTCATGGAAGATCTGATGAAAGTGACAGTCTATGATGGATTTAGTCCCGATGAGCCCACAATAAAGTAAGTCTTCATTTTATACAAGTGAATCAAAATACTTTATAGTAAAGTAAGTTTTCATGTTATACAAGTGAATCAAAATACTTCATAGTAAAGTAAGTTTTCATGTTATACAAGTGAATCAAAATATTTTATAGTAAAGTAAGTTTTCATGTTATACAAGGGAATCAAAATACTTTATAATAAAGTAAGTTTTCATGTTATACAAGGGAATCAAAATACTTTATAGTAAAGTAAGTTTTCATGTTATACAAGTGAATCAAAATACTTTATAGTAAAGTAAGTTTTCATGTTATACAAGGGAATCAAAATACTTTATAGTAAAGTTAGTTTTCATGTTATACAAAAGTGAATCAAAATACTTTATAGTATCCGTAATAAAATGTTGAGAGCTTCTATTTTTGTTTAAATTAGTGATGGTATTTTTGGTTTTAATTAGTGATGGTATTTTTGTTTAAATTAGTGTTGGTATTTTTGGTTTTAATTAGTGATGGTATTTTTGTTTAAATTAGTGATGGTATTTTTGGTTTTAATTAGTGATGGTATTTTTTGTTTAAATTAGTGATGGTATTTTTTTGGTTTTAATTAGTGATGGTATTTTTATTTAAATTAGTGATGGTATTTTTGTTGTAATCTTGACATGCAGGTATTTCTGGGATGTGGTGCTTCATTTATCAATAGATATACAGAAAAGACTTTTGCTGTTTGCTACAGGAAGTGACCGCATACCTATTGGCGGGATGGGAGAAATGACTTTTAAACTATCCAGGATTGATGATACTAATTTGTAAGCAATTTTTTTAAACTATTTCAGTTTTAAAACACTTCCTGTTCTAAGTATCCGCTGATCAAATGAAAAAAAAAAGTTTGATCATAGAGCTGTCAATAGAATAAATAAATAATAAATTATTGTTACCATGCTTCCTTTTACTTTGGGCAGACTACAAGGTCAAGGTTAAGAAAAAGACTAATCATTTGCCAAAACCTATACTTTGTAATTAAAAGAAGCATTAACAAAAAAAAAAGAATTCTCACTAGTTTCACTTTTTAAAAATAATGATAAAGTTAAAATTGTTCAAAGCTACCCATCTGAAACATTGGACTGTATACTGATGTTATTGTTTGTTTGTTTTTTATTTCTGGGTACAAAATTTTTTGTGTGTATTGGTGGAGGGAGCTCAATTGGGAGAAAGAAATCTTTCTATCATTAAGGATGAACAGTGTGATACAAGATTCTTGTTTATTTTATTCTATTCAAACTATTTTGGATTTAAATCCTTTTTAGAAGCTTCTAACAATGTATAAATATTGTTATTTTATTAATAAATAAACAACATTTATAGTCAATGCAATTATTTAAAAAAATAATTTAAACAAAACCACCAGCACCTGTATATTCTTGCTAATTTGCTGACATATGAGCTAGGAGGTCACAATGTTACTTACTGAAGAAGCACCTGAAATGATAAAACAACTTAAAATGATAGAAATAGCAGATTTTGTTTGGGGCTTTTATGTATCCTCTCTGTTTTGAATAGTTTTATTTAATGATGTTATATTGGTTAGACATAACCTCAAAGGAGTTACATGCTCTGTGTACACACACATCTGATGCATCTTTAATTCTCAAGAAAATATATAACTGCTGTGAGATGAACGGCTACTATATTATTTCCTAATACTAGTACACAGTCTTTCAAAACTTAAAATAATATGGAAAGACAAAGGCTTAGCCCTCTGCACCAAAATCAGACTGATGCCCTCCCTGGTCATGGCCACATTCTTACATGCTTGTGAGTCTTGGACACTGACTGAAGAGCTAGAGAGGAGGATCCTAGAAATGGAATTGAGATGCTACAGAAGTATCGTGGGAATCACATTCAAAGACCGCATCACAAACCAAGAGATCAGAGACAGGTTTACTGCAGGTATTGGACCCCATGATGATCAGCTAACTAACGTTTAAAAACGCAAGCTAAAAATCTATGGCCATATTACAAGATCTTCGGGGCTTCCAAAGACCTTCCTTCAGGGAACAGTACCAGGAAAAAAGAAGAAGAAGCAGACAGAGAAAGGGATGGGAGGACAACATAAAAGAATGGACAGGCCTGCCATTGAAAGAGGTTCTAACTAAGGCAAAAGACAGAGAGGAATGGAGAAAGATGGTTAATGAATCTTGCATGGTGCCCCAACGGTCCAGCAGACTAAGGGATAGGAAGGAAGGAAGTACACAGGTTTTCTTTTGTGCCTAGTACATAACACCATAATTCTTCCCATCTGTTAGATCAAATGGTGTCACTCTCTGTAAAGATCCTCTATGAAAATTGTGTGGTGGAGTCCAGGGGGTTGGGCTATGGGGGTCCACTCAAGGGTTGGTGTTGTGGCTACACTTGTACTTGCTGGATAGTGTTGAATGTTGAATTAATATCGAATCTTGTCTTTAACATTCTTCTTCACTAGCCTCTAGTATTAAAAGTGTATGTTGTTGTTTTTTCTGAAAGCTCTAGCTATGTATTTCCAACAGTGTGGGATACTTTAGTTTTTAAATTTTATACAGAAAGAATTGTGTGTTTAGTAATTTGTGATTACTATATCAAAACATTTTTAGATCCAGAAGGGATTTATTTTGTTTGAAATGTCCATAGTCTGCATTTTGCTTAATGAAGATTAAGATTAGAACTTATTAAGTTCACAGTCTTAAATTTTTATAGGAAGATTTTCTTCCTGGAAAGGCTTTTCTTTATGGTAGCTGGATTTTTCTCATATATATAATGTGTTTCCTTATTTGTAGATAAATTAATCTTTGGAATCGAAGTCATTGCCATTAAGGTATTAGTTGGAAATAAATTTGTGTGATGTCTCTAAAACTAATTTGTATCCTAACATTTTGGCAGGTTACCCATGTCTCACACGTGTTTTAATCAGCTGGTTCTTCCACCTTACAAGAGCAAGAAGATTTTGAAGCAGAAACTTTTAACTGCAATTAATAACGCTGAGGGCTTTGGCTTGGAGTAGCCTGTTTATGGGAATGCTCTTTCATTAAAGTTCTTGTGGTCGCTACTATGCCATCAGTTTGTTGAACTTGATTTGTTGAAGCCATATATGTTACCACATTGAAAGAAATTATTGTGCTCCAAAATGGTCTTTTTTTCTAGGTTATAAATTGATGACATCCTAAGCTGAGGTGTGATATTATTTTTATTCTGCTGATAGCTTAAAGCGAAATGTTATTTTAATTTGGTTTTCAATTATTAAAACTGAAAACTTTTAAGTTAATCATTGTTACATCAAACAAATGCTGTTGCTGTTTAGTTGCTGTTTGTACTAGTGCAGTATATGATAAATGACTCAAAACCTTTTCACTTTGTCACAGCTGTTTTAAAATGTTTTTGTTGAGAGCCTGAATGGTTGTTGTGTATTTATTAAACTGTTATTATTGAATTTTCTTATTTATTATGTCATGTTTTTTTTTCTTAACTTGTAAAAAAAAAAACTGCCAATTAACCCATCTTGAGTTTCACCTATCCCTTAGTCTGTTGAACCGTTGGGGCACCAGGCAAGATTTGTCGACAGTCTTTCTCCATTCTTTTGAATTGGATAAAACCTCATTCAATGGCAAGCCTGTCGATACTTTTATGTTGTCTTCGCATCACTTTCTCTGTAAGCCTCTTCTTCTTTTTCCTGGTACTGTTCCCTGAAGGAAGGTCTTTGCGAGCCCCGAAGACATTATAATATGGCCATAGAGCTTTAGTTTGAATTTTTTAACAATAGTTAGCAGGTCATTGTGGGGGTCCAATTGCTGTTGTAGCCCTGTCTCTAATCTCTTCGTTTGTGATGCAGTCTTTTTGAGTATAGCAAATATCTCTCCTTCCTTTTTTAACATTGTACCAAAAGAATATAATTTTTCCAGCAGAAGAATATTTTTCATGAGTAGATTCCGCAATACCAGCATGTCTCTAACACTAGTCCATGACCACATTTATTATCAATTAGAGCAATGCATTATGTCTGGTATGTCGTCTATGTTTAGATGTTATGTAGTTGAACAAACTAGGTTGGCACTAGAGTTCTACATTTTGAATGTAACTATTGGCAGGACCATGTACATGTTGTGATAGATGAAAAAAAAGACTTGGCTTGGTATTTGTATTTCTTCTTGTCACTGCAAATGTTACTGCAAGTTCTCACCTTTATAAGACAAACATTTTGCTTGCTAAGTTAAATAGACAAACATTTTGCATTCTAATTAAATAGACAAACATTTTGCATTTGTTAAGTTAAATAGACAAACATTTTGCATTTGTTAAGTTAAATAGACAAACATTTTGCATGCTAAGTTAAATAGACAAACATTTTGCATTTGTCAAGTTAAATAGACAAACATTTTGCATTTGTTAAGTTAAATATACAAAAATTTTGCTTGCTAAGTTAAATAGACAAACATTTTGCATTTGTTAAGTTACATAGACAAACATTTTGCATTTGTTAAGTTAAATAGACAAACATTTTGCTAGCTAAGATAAATAGACAAACATTTTGCTTGCTAATTAAATAGACAAGCATTTTGCTTGCTAATTTAAATAGAAAAAGTAGTTTTTATGGTCCTAAGTACTTTAGTTTTATCTTTAAAGGTTTGTGTTATGAAGAGCTTTAACTTGCAGCATTGTATCAGTTTAACTATGTCAAATACAAATTGATTGGAAAAAATTTTAAATCTGTATTTTAAATTTCCTAAGAAAGTGTTCCTAATGTTACAGAAGCTGACTACAACCTTTGATCTAGATATTTGCATCATTTCTGTTTGTTTTGTTACTGCTGGGATTCCTTCATCTTGGGAACTTCCATTGTTTTATTAGAGTGGTCTTGTTGCCAAATATAAATATATATCTTCCTACAGATGTGAAGCAACCATATTGGATCATCTCATGGAATTGAGATGAAAGCCTGGGCATTAACTCTTTCTCTCCTAATTAATGATACTATCATTAATTTGACCTCATTAAATTAATTTCTGGTTTTATAAACTTTAATTTGTGTTACATAAAAAGAGCATGCCTTCTCCTATAATCCTATACCAAAAGTAACTTATTCTGATTACAAACAAAAATGTTATTGAAGTCTAATCGTAACAGGGTAGATTGCACACATGTGAAAAATTGACAATTCTGTCAGAACATGGAAAAATAACTATGGAGATAAAGAGTTAACTATGGTTGGGAAATATGTTGCTCTCACTGTAGTCCCCCCTCTCCATGCAGCTGATGTGTCCAAAGGAACGGCATGTTCCAATACAGCTTGAGATCAGTTCTATCACAAATAGACATTTATTTGATATTTCAGATTTTTCCTTCTGATTTCAAATGTATGACACTGTTTACATTAACTTTGAATTTTTAGAACTATGTTCTCAGTTGAATCACTTCAATCATAGCATCTTTATAAAACTATTAGTTTAAAAATGATAGACATAAAATAATGAAAAAGTGATTGAATGAATGTTTTGTGGCAACACCTAATTATTATGACCATATACTAACTACCTTCTGAAGGCCTGAACAAATCATACCCTACCGATGTGCAACTTTGGTTCAATACAAGAAATTGATGTATGGTTATAGATTATTCTGACCATTTTTAGCCTGTTGAATATTTGGCATAGCCCGGTGTAAATTTAATTTATAAACACAAAGCTTGTCTTTTACTTAAGAAAATTGATAATACTGGACTTTGATGTTTACTTTTATGTAAGTTAATTTGATTGTAATTGATTTATTTATTTTATTTGGTATATGCCACATTTTTAAAATAGATTCAAGCTCTGTGTATCTATAAAAACAAGAAAATTATTTTAAAAACTGTATTTTTTAAAATGGACAGTACCTCATTTATACAACTTTTAGAGCAATTTTTTTGCTCTTAATAATTAATGAACATTAGATTTTTTACAAAAATTGAACATTTTTACCCCCCCTCCCCAATCCCACCTAGCAGCGCAGTGGCTGAGTGGTAAAGCTCTTGGCTTTCAAACCAGAGATCTAGGGTTTGAATCTTGGTGAGGACTGGGATTTTTTATTTCAGGATCTTTAGGCGCCTCTGAGTCCACCCAGCTCTAATGCTTACCTGACATTGTTGGGTAAAAGTAAAGGTGGTTGGTCATTGTGCTGGCCACATGACACCCTCATTAACTGTGGGCCAGAGAAACAGATGACCTTTACATCATCTACCCCATTGATCACAAGGTCTGAAAGGGGAACTTAACTACTACCCTCCAACCCACGTCCCTCCCGAGGAAAAAAAATCCTTTTGTACACACAAGTAAATAATGTCTTCAAGTAGCAATTAAAAAGTTGTAAACACAGAAATATTTAATAATTATTCAACTTTGTAAGAAATGGTTTGGTAAACGTTGGGATCTCTTTCATATTTATAAGAATAATGTTGTAAAATACTGTAATAATTAAAATTGATATTTATCCTGACAATTGGAATTAATAATAACTGTATTTCTTAATGTAAATGTTTACAATTCAAAGTATTTTGTTTATAGAATGATCTTTTATATTTGTTTCTATTCATACATACATTATACATACACATGTATAATTCATTTATTTATTAATTGTTAATATTCATATATATGTATATGTATGTACTATTTCCGTCCACATATCATTTACACAATTTAATAATAGCATTAAGATAATTGCTACTTCATTTGGTCAATGTAAATACTTTAGACAGGAGGAAAAATGGGGGGGGGGGGGCTCTATAATATCAAAGATGTGTCTTTATCATATGATAAGCTCATTTAGTATTTAGTACCTACTGAAATTAATGACCATCTTCTCTAGTGCTATTAGAGCATGGAATGGGTTGCCTGAATCTATCAGGAAAACCAACTTGTCAGAGTTTAAGTCATTGGTTGACATGCATGACTAGATTGAACTAAATTCATTAAAATCACATACGTTGTTTTTTTCCATTTATAACTAATAAAAACAACAGATTTTTACTGAAATATTCAGGTATTAATAAGGAATAATAAGGAATTTTCTATTAGATATGAAATTATATTTATAGACAAATATAAAAATGTATATATTTCTAATTTTACAACAAAATATCTTATATATATTTTCTATAAAAGAAACAAAAATTGTGCTTTACTCAAATTTTGCAGTATTTTAAAAGCCTAAAGGTTTATAGTTTTTTGTTGTTGTTTTTTTTTTGTTTTTTAGTTTGTTTGTTTTTTTTTGTTTTTTTTACTAGAGAAAATATACAGCATTTTATTTTTATTGTATAGCTTACATTTTACATCTAAGATTAATGTGCAATAAACTAATACTTTAATTAAGGTATTTAAAAATTCTCAGATGATTATTTGCGTTTACTTGTTGACCTTTATGTTTATTGTTCCATTCGCAAACATAAAATATCTCTGAACTATCAGGGTCTATTTATTGTTTCAATTACTGCAAACTAATTCACATACTTTTGGTTGATGATGCTTTGCATTCAATATATGTTGACAAAAAAACATGTTCTTTTGACTCACTTTAGACTTGAAAGCAAATAAAGTGTATTAAACAAGGTTTTTTGGGTTTTTATAACTGTGTACTTTTTATAGAACAAAAAATAAGCAGAAGACAATGTGCAGGCTTCTCTAACAATGTGTAGATATAAAGGCTAGTACAAAGTATAGACTCTAAATACACTAAGGAATGGATTTTAAATTTGACATTTTTATGGAAGTTTAAGAACAGGCTAATTCATTCTGCCTGTATTTATATAATGTAAGGAAGGAATTTTTTTTTTTTGCAAAGATTATAAATTGCTTTCGCAATATTTTACCAAAATTTTTTTTTTTTAAAGTTTGTTTGTCCACTAGAAACTATTATAAATTCATATTTCATTTACAACTAAAATATTGCTCTCCTGCAATACTTCTAGATCAAATGTTATTTAGTATGGGGGCATCTTTATATATAGCTCAACATAGTGGAAAGTTAAATCACTGAATACCATATAAAGAAAGATTTGAAAGTTATAAAGGAAGATTTCTCTACACATTACAGATAAATATCATTACATCATCCTGGTTGCTTAGTCTAGATTTTTATGCACAACATTGAAAATTGTATAAATAGTTAGTATATAAAGAGACCCGAACAAGACTCTGGCCCCAAAACCCTCCTACATAAAAAAAAAACAATACGGAGAACTGATAATTGACTGATCTGGAAACCACAGCATGCGCGGTTGATCTCAGATATAGGATTAATGATCTGAACCCTCTGACATGTAATATGAGAACAAAGAAGTATTAATAGCCCTAAATGATTATTTAATGCAAGATGTCAGGCTGACTCTACATATGAAGTTAATCTCCCAAACTTTAAAGGTAATAATATGATTATGACAAAAATTTGGCTTGTTAAAACTAAGCGTTCCTACCAATATATAAAGACCACTGACATCACAACTTTGCCTAGTGGTTGGTTTAGGTTCTCTTTTCTCTGTATGGGCTTGTCCTTGGCAGTAGATTTCCTTTTTAGTCTCCAATGTGTATCCAGCAGCCTTTGTTAGACATCTCCAGCTGTCGATAAGACTTTCTATAAGATATTGATTTGGACACTATCATAAATGTTGATAAGGAACCTTCTTGGGCTTTGATTGTGTTTATCGCATATGTTAAATATATGCGGTCATAGGAACTTTTCACGTGTTATGCTGACTCTTTTAATAATATCAAATAGTTTGAAAATCACATAGTAGGCCTACACTAGTAAAGTATTCATTTCTATCATTTTTTTTTTAACTACCGCAAATAATTAAGATCATAGGCTATAGCCCAAAGGCCTACCTAGGCCTATGTGTAGAAATACAACATCTTACGCACCACTCATGCATGCGTAATCCTATGTTCAATTTTTGATTATGGGGACAAATACGAAATGGATACCCTTCATGTGGCAAGCAATATTTGGGAACTTTGTATAATCCCTGGGCCGATTGTGACACCTAGTTCGTCGCTGGAATCTGTTAGTATCAACATATTTTAAACAACATACATTTAAAAGCTTTCGTGTGCATGAAGTGTTTCCCAAACTGTGTTCCGCGGAACTTCCGCGAGGCCTGAATAGTGATATAGGTGTTCGACGAGGTCCTATAATAATCAACTAGTAGGCCAACACGAGAATTATCTCTCTAAAAAAATAAGAAAAGTGTTCCGCTAAATACTCAGAATGTGCGAAGTGTTCCGTTAATGACAAAGTTTGGGAAACACTGGACTAGATGTAGAGTAACGCCATGAGTAAAATGACAAACTTAGAGACACTCCTTGACAGAAGACGAAAAAGAAGAATAGCAATAATAGGGCCTACATAAGACACTGAACCATAAACGTACAAATACAAAAACACAACCTCATAAAATACTTTTAAAAAAAAAACACAAAGATACGGGTAATTTTTTTTATTCCATATGCTATATTGACTAGAGTAACACCTTTGGTAAAATCACTAAGTTTAGAAAGCCTTCAGGATAGAAGACTTAAAAGTAAAGTAGCAATTATACATAAAACACTGAACCATAATCTACAATTATAAAAACAAAACCTAATAAAATACTCAGAAAGACAGTGATAAAGGCACATCTTTCGTTCCATATGCTAGGACAAATTTGTACAAATGCTCCTTCTTCGCTAGTGCTATTAGAGCATGGATTCAATGGGTTGCCTGAGCCAGCCAGGAAAACCAGTGACTTGGCAGAAGTTAAGTCATCGGTTAACATGCATGGAGGCGCGGTGGCTGAGCGGTAAAACGCTTGGCTTCCGAATCGAGTCCAGGGATCGAACCCTGGTCACTGGCGGATCCAGAGGGGGGGGGGCGGTGGGGGCGATCGCCCCCCCCCCACTCGGTCGACCCCTTTTACTTATGTTAATAATATATACTAATTATTTATATTTCAACCTATTTTTTATTATTTCGCCCCCTCCTCTAGTATGTTGACCGATTTGGTGGGGTCGGGAGGGAGCAATGGTATCAATCCCGCCCCCCCCAAACACTTTCGAGTGGGGGGGGGGGCGGTCCAATTTATTTGTAGAAATCACAACTTGCTTACAGAATCAATTAAATATCTATATGATTAAAACTTGTTATTGATATTTTAACCGATCTTTATATTATGTCGTTCCCTTTTTACCGTTTGGGGGTGGGGGGGCGATACCTCTACTGCCCTTCCCACCTAAACCATTTGAGTGGGGTGGGGGGGCGGTCCTACTTTTATGTGAACAAAATTAGTTGAATTAATCTATAAATTTTATATTATGTCGCTCCCTTTCTGGTATCTTGGTCGATTCGGTGGGGTTGGGGGGAGGGCGATTGCATGTACTGCCCTTCCCACTCTAGCCCTCTGAGTGGGGGGGCGGTCCTATTTTTATGGAGAATCATAGTTTGTGAACAAAATTAGTTGAATATCTATATAATATAAACTACGTATTGATATGTGAACCCATTGTATATTATGTCGTACCATACTATAATCTCAAATTTTATCATTAGTAAATTTAAATGAAAAAAGGTTGCACCAGGTGGGAAGGGCGATATATGCAATTGCATTTCCCCCATCGGACAAACCAATACTTTTTCTTAGTATTATAGTTTGGAAATTACAAAATGTAAAAAATCTGCCACTAATATAATTTATATATACTATAAATTAAATTCTTATATCGAGTCGCCCTACTTTTTTTTTTTATTCTTTAATGCTAAATGCAATCTTTAGCAGAAATTATTAAAGGAGCGAGGATTAATCGTTTTCATTCTACCGCCCCTCCCATTTCCAGAGTTTATGTAATTTCACATCAATTTATCATAATTATTTTAAGAAAGACTTTGCATTGGAAAAGTTAGAATTCAAACGAAATTTTTCAATATAAGAATCATGATTGAGATGAGTTCTAAACCGAAAATAATACATTTATAGTCGCCTTTTTCCCAACCTTTACTCAATGGGATATTTTTCTAGTTAAATAAATTTGGGACTATAACTCACAACTTATACTACAATGTTATTGAATATTATTTATCGAATTTTTTTTTTTCGGCGGCGATCCTCAAAGCCAAAATCTAAATATGTTGGGTATCTTATCTTTTCAAGGAACAAATCGGTTTTATTTGCAATGTATTAAGGGCCTATAAATTCATATTAGAATATCTTTCAAGTACAATATTATTCAAAAGGTCCTTTTTTTAATAGTATGAATAATGAGCTTTAGATCAGGAGAATGCGTTTCTGCAGTGAAAAATGCCAGAAAACGCTTTTAGCGTCGGGGCTTCGTCCCGAACTCCATTGATGAATAATGAGCTGTAGATGTCAGGAAAATGCGTTTCTGCAGTGAAGAATGCAAGAAAACGCTTTTGTCCTTTCGGGCTTCGCCCCGAACTCCATTGATGAATAATGAGCTGTAGATGTCAGGAAAATGCAAGAAAACGCTTTTGTCGTCGGGGCTTCGCCCCGAACTCCATTGATGAATAATAAGCGTAGATGTCAGGAAAATGCGTTTCTGCAGTAATGAATACAAGAAAATGCTTTTGTCGTCGGGGCTTCGCCCCGAACTTCATTGATCAATAATAAGCTGTAGATGTCAGGAGAATGCGTTTCTGTAGTGAAGAATAGAAGAAAATGCTTTTGTCGTCGGGGCTTCGCCCCGAACTTCATTAATGAATGATGAGCTGTGGATGTCAGGAGAATGCGTTTCTGCAGTGAAGAATGCAAGAAAACGCTTTTGGCGTCGGGGCTTCGCCCCGAACTCCATTGATGAATAATAAGCTTTAGATGTCAGGAGAATACAAGAAAATGCTTTTGTCGTCGGGGCTTCGCCCCGAACTTCATTGATGAATGATGAATGATGAGCTGTAGATGTCAGGAGAATGCGCTTCTTCAGTGAAGAATGCAAGAAAACGCCTTTGTCGTCGGGGCTTTGCCCCAAACCCCACTAGGGAACCTTATAGCGTTGCCCCACTTTTTCGCCGAAGGTTGAGAAATGCTGCTTTTTAAAATTCTCATATATATATATATATATATATATATATATATATATATATATATATATATATATATATATATATATATATATATATATATATGTATGTATGTATGTATGTATGTATGTATATGTGTGTGTGTGTGTATGTGTGTGTGTGTTCTGTACACACGTTTATGCATAGAGTTAGGGTTTACTGGGCGTTAGGGTTAGGGTTTGGAAAAAAATCGCCCACCCCACTCCAAAGTTCTGGATCCGCTAGTGACCCTGGTGAAGACTGGGATTTTTAATTTCGGGATCTTCGGGCACCTCTGAGTCCACTCAGCTCTAATGGGTACCTGACATTAGGTGGGGAAAGTAAAGGCGGTTGGTCGTTGTGCTGGCCACATAACACCCCCGTTAACCGTTGACCTCAGAACCAGATGATCTTTACATCATCTGCCCTTTAGACCATAAGGTCTGACAGGGGAACATTATTTTTTTTAACAATATGCATGACGTGTAGGACGTAATCATCTTTTTTTAAAGTAACGTCTGTATTTTATAAGATAAGATAATTCGTACAAGTAGGCCTACTCCTATCGTCTCTTGTGTCATTAAAGTATGGAATGGGTTGCCTGAGTCACCCATGAAAACCAATGACGTAAGTGTGTCTTAGCATGGCCGACTAGATAAACACACGGATGACATAATTATAGCCTACTTTTGAAGAAACGTCTGTAATTTATAAGACAAGATCTCCTAGAAACACAATTTAAGTCTCAAACCCAAGTTGTTTTGAAGCAAGCTGATAGAACACCAGCCAGAGGCGGCCTTAAGGGGTAGCAAGTGGTGCAACTGTCCCAGTCCCTCGCTTTTTTTTTGGGGGGGGGGGCGCGATAAAGAAAATATCAGCCCATCGTACAAATGTACAAATACTCGTGGCCCTGATATGACACTCACCCAAGGCCCGGCCAAACCATCCCATGTTAACCAATTTAGAGTATATTGATATATATCAGCTTCTTGAGTATCTAAGAAAAGAATATTTTTATATTTCAATTCGTTAAGAGGTTTAACATGAGACGACTTCCAGGCCGTGTGGTATGCGCTCTGGACTGTTGAAGGTCCCGGGCTAGCTTATCTTCCTATCTTATCTTATATAATACAGACGTTACTTCAAAAAAAGAAGATGATTACGTCCTACGCGTCATGCATTCAGTCATGCATATAAACCAATGACTTACATTCTGCCAAGTCACTTGTTTTCCTGGCTAGCTCAGGCAACCCATTCCATGCTCTAATAGCACTAGGGAAGAAGGAGCACTTGTACAAATTTGTCCTAGCATACGGGACGAAGAATGCTTCCTTTCACATTGTCTTGTGAGCATTTTGGGGGGGGGGGGGGCTAGGATTCGAGGGTATAGTCTTCATCCCTGAAGGAACGTCCGAAACAAACAAAATGTTTTATAGTTTCATGATATAGATCTAGTTAGTATAGTTCCATGGTTTGCCCAGTGATTCCAAAACGTCTTCCTTATTTAGCGGAGCACTTCGCTTACTTTTTGTTTTACAGGAGTTAATTCACGTGGTGGCGAACTAGTTAATTACAGGCCTATTACAGTAGTTCGGGGGAACACCTCGCGGAACACAGTTTGGGAAACACGGATCTATAGCCTAAGCCTGTAGTCCTGAAACTTTAGCAAAACAATGTCTCAGGCAGGGGGGAAAAGTACAATTTCTATTCTCAAATTTTTTTAAAAACAAAATGACCACGATAGATGCAATGGTGAAATCGGATTTTGAATAGCGATGTTTTGTGTTGTTGTTTTTTTTTGTGTGTGTTTTTTTGTTTGTTCTTTTTTTAAAGCTGAACGAATTTAACGGACAGCCACAAAAGGTCAAAACCCAATATTAGGCTATATCGTCTTTTTCCTACGCGGGCATAGATCTAGATCTATAACTCATCTCATGTCATCTGTCACTAGAGTTTCGTCGTAGGGTTGATGTGACAGTTCGCGTAACAAAATCCCTCCATTTTCCCAGGTCAGCTGCTATTCTTTGTAATTAATTAGTAGGCAGGCCAGCCCATATAAATTATTTTACGTTGTCCAGCCAGCTTTTCGTTTTGGATCATATTTTTTTTGGATACATTTTGGTACAACAACTACGTCCCGTTGTGTCTCGATCTTAGCAGACCCAGACGAGATGTTATGATTGAGTCAAAATGGCGACGGGTCGTCGAGCAGCACTGACAACAGAAAGTAGTGCACCTTCTCAAAATGACCCAGGTAGAGAGTTATTTGAAGCTTGCAGAAATGGAGATCTCGGAAAAGTAAAGAAATTAATCACTACCCAAAATGTTAACGCAAAGGATACTGCTGGAAGAAAATCAACGCCCCTTCATTTTGCTGCAGGTAAGCAGCTAAAAAAATTAAAAACAAATTGATTTGTTACAAGTAACAAATACTTTGATTCAACTTTGAAATATTATACTAAATAGTATTTCATACATCTAGATTTTTCTAGATCTACTTGAAATAGATTCTTAGTAGATCTAGATATATATATATATTATTTATATATAATAATAATACTCCTAGATCTAGATCTAGTCTCTAACTTAAACTCTGACTCCAGACCCTGTTACTCTCTGACTCTCGTCTCTGTAAGTTACACTGTAACTAAGTGTAAGTCTGTTGTTACACACATGGTATCTCAGTATCTGCAAACTCTGTTACATTAAACTTTCATTTAAAGTACTCTTAAGTTAAAGATATCTTAGACTAGATTTCACTAGTTCTAGCTAGACTGTCTCATACTAGATTACTAGATCCTAGAGTTTACTAGAGTATTCTAGAGATCTAGATTCTAGATTTATATTATAGTTATAGTGTAGATTCTAGATCTATGTAACAATGACTCAAAGCAATGAGTTACACAGTGACATAAATGTTGATCTAGAATGACTAGAATACAATTAATCTAGATTCTAGAAAGTACTAACAGTAGACTACTGAGTAGAAAGATCTCAATCTCTACTATATTAAGACTATTATTATATAATTATATCACAGTTATATGATATGTGACAATCTAGATCTATGCCTGTACCTTGTAGATCTAAATCTATATTATTATTATATATACTGGTTCTAGATCTATCTAGATTATTCTAGATTTATTTCAAATGTAATCTACTTATCTAGATATATACTAATATAGTTTAGACTCTTAGTAATAGTAGTATCTAGGTCTAGTTTTAGCTTGAGATCTAACATTCTAGATATCTGGTCTATTTAGTCTATATATAGATAGGCTACTACTTCTTAGTCGTAGACTGTCTAGGCTCTGGACTCTAGTCTAGCTAGACCTATGTCTACGACTAGACTAGATTATTATCAAAGCTTTTGAGTTTAGATCAATACAAAATTCTTTTTTAAAAAAGCTAGATCTAACTAATTATCCAATGAATAAAACATAGTTCTCTATTTCAGTAAAAACAAGTTTTATTAAAAAATTAAGTTAAAATAACTTAAATTTAAGACACACTTTTATTCTTATAGAAATATTGTAAGTCCTTAAGGATTGCATACAATTATTAGATACAGATCTAGATTTATTTGATCTTTAGAACTACTGATTCCATAAAACTGTCATATAGTCACATTTTATTTTTATCAAAAACAAACATGATAGTCTTTGACTTTTAGCCTTGTGAGACTAGTTTTGTGCTATGCAAAAGTTGAACCCTTATGAAACTGTAAAAAAATATGTACGGCAGTGCTGAACAACTGAAGAGAACAGCACTATTTTTTCCTTGCCAAAGTCTGTAAAAGAGCTTACTGCTCAGCAGTAAAATGCTGGCTAGAAAAAGAAGAAATATGTTCATAGCTGCAATAGATACTTTTATGGTTATTAGTGTGAAAACCTATACTATACATTGTACTGTAGTATACTAGATGTCATGCATGACTGCACATTCCAGGTTTAAGTTAATAAAGAAAAAAAAGGTTGTTCTCAGTGACCAGCAAAGCTTCAAGTCAAAACCGTATCTACTTTTAAATAAATACAGGGATGAATATTAAAAAAAGAGTCAATTATTGTAGCTTCTGGAAAGGTCTTTTTAAACAATATCAAAGAAAGGATCCAAATATCCAGGACATTGTTGATCATATCAAAGTCATTTGAGATTTGAAGACTAACTTTTAGGTTGACTGAAGCTTTAAGTATAGCTTAAATAATATTAATGCTTTATTAATTTGATTTAACAGAGTCTGCTTTTTAAATTGTTTCTGCTTTAACAAGGAATTGGAAACTACAATCATTGTTTTGTATTCTCTGCTGTGTGTGTGTGTTGAAATCTTGTTTTTTGTTTGTGCTATCAGAGGGGGAAATGTTTAGTCAAGAAGAGGGACACTACTTTTGGAGAGAATTCTTTTTTTTTTTTTCTCTCTAATGAAGGCAGTGTGTTGTAAATAAGACAATCAATCTAGAAGGATTTTTTTTCTTTGCCTGCTTTCAAGAATTCCATAGCAGTTCAGACGTGATCCAATGTAGGCCTTTTAGAATATCTTTTTGTTATTGTAGGAAAGGTTTTGTGTCTTTGTGAGTAACTTTCAGAGAGAACATTCTAATTGGATTGAGAAAGTGTTTTTTATTTTAGAAAGTCACCTGAAAACAGTAGGTCGATGAGATCGCATTTATCAGTATTGCAGTTATGTTTTATGTTTGCAATTTATCTTGTGTCCTTGTAGAATAGAACAAAACATGAATCATTGACCTATTAATTATCCTTTACAAAAATTAACAATGAAATTGTAAAGCAGGTTACCATAAGTATTTCATTTCATACTCCTAAAGTCTACTGGCATTGAGTTGCATTCACATATTAATGTATAAATACTATTGGTTCTGACATCAATGTAAGTTGATCTTTGTGAAGTTCTAGTAAGTATCATACAACAACAACAAAAAAAAATATATATATATATATATATATATATATATATATTGCTAACTTTCCTTCTGTGCCCTATTTATCAACTGTGAATCCTCATCTAATTAATAGAACTATATTGGTATTATTTTTTTTTCTTTCTAAATAACAAGTCACTTATTTTTTGACAATCACTCAATAATGACACAAAAATAGTAAAGTATTAAAGTAATAAACTTTTAACCTTAGATATAATAACGATTGTCAAAATAAGTGGAGTCCAAAGCAGAGGGGGGGAGGTTGTATTATAAGTCAGCATTTTATTTTTAATGGAATACATCCCCCCCTGCAACTGTCCCTAAGAAATACCGAAATAGACATGTCGCTCATTTAACTAGCTAATATAAAAAATTGAAGGGAGATGACTCTAACACCAAGCAATGATAGTTTCCCTTTGCTTTCACTGCCTTCGGTATGTGGTGACAGTCATTTCGATGTTTTCTTAAGTATTTGTTTCTAGATCTAAGTGTCACAACAAGTACTTCCCCTGGAAGAATAGCCTCCAGTGTCAACATTGTCTGATTGCGGTCGGGCCCGTCTCCGCCCCTCCACCATCACCCCTGACCAGTGTGCGAACTGACCGTCTACCCTTAGTGTGGGTAAAACAATGTCGTGTGTTGGAGCCTGTAAGAAGAGCGCTCTTGAGACAGACGTGCAATTCAACAATACAAAGTTGCTATGTCTGTATCTACATTCAATGATTTTAGACGGTACTGGTTGTTATTGACTGTTTACATCTCTATACAGCCCATGGAAGGCCCTGGCTGGCTTTAGCACATCCCTCCCTTCTGGTCTATTCTGTGCTTGACATCTCCGTGCCCGGACTTTTAGCTGTTGTAGATCTGCCTCTACGCCGTCAAACCACTGTACTCGTGGTCCGCATTTGGGGCGCCTGCCTTTTTGGTTGACTGTTTACTGGCCAGATTGTTGAATATAGATGGTGGAAGGGGGGGGGGTAGCTAGGCAACCTTGTTTGGGGGATGTCGATAGCTGGAAAGCATTGCGGATTTTGGGACAGCAAGAGAACTCTTTGACAAACTAGTTTTAATTTGAAGAATTGGCACCTACCCTACTCAAGTGCAGTTACTTAATTGTATTGAATGCAACTGTGGTGTGTTTAACTTGATGGTAATGTCTTTAGCGTTTCAAGTTTCCATTGGATGTTTGCTTCTTGGTGTATACTTCTTTTGTTTCTCTCTCATTTTGAGTGTGGGATGGGGGGGGGGTCGATCTATTTGATAAGCATATTCTATCCTGACTATCTGTGGAGTAGCAATAATACATAAAACACTAAATTGTGACTTGTATATATACAGAAAAAAAAACAACTTAATAAAATACTCAGAGTGGCACAAACATTAACACATTTGTTTTTACGTATATGCTAGGACAAGTGTTCCTTCTTCTCAAGTGCAACTAGAGCATGGAAGGGGTTGTCGGAATCAGTCAGGAAAACCAATAACTTAGAGTTCGTCTCTAATTAACTTACACGTCTAGATTCGCGTAGGGAGTTATTATCTTCTCTTTGTAAGGAACGTCTGTAATGTATTGGATAAGATAGTGAAATTATCCCACTGGAAAGTGATTTAATATTTGGTCAAGTTAAGGCTTCATTATCACGCCAGTCTGGCTCGCCTTGTAATATGTCATTCCCAGAGTGGACGGACTGCTTGGGAATTGGAGTCCCATCCCTCTTCGTTCCCTTCGCCCCGCTGGCCTTTTGGGCAGTGTCATAACCAAACTTTTTGAATGAACCGCGTGTAAGACAACTTTAGTGATGATTTATCTCTCCCTCCCTCATTGTTTTATTTGATGCACACCACAGTGTTCAATGTTCTATTGTCTGTTGGTTTTTTGTTTTTTAATGTTATGACTTGATTTCCGTGTTGACGTCATATAAGTATTTACCGAGCTATTAGCTTCAAAGAACTATTTACCGAGATAAGCGTCAGATAAATATTTACTTGGCTATTAGCTTCAGACAAGTATTTACTGGTAAATTAGCTTAAGCTAAGTATTTACTGGAATAATTAGCTTTAGATAAGAATTTACTGGGATATTAATATCAGATACGTATTTACTGGGATATTAGCCTCAGATAAGTATTTACTGGTCAATTAGCTTCAGCTAAGTAGGCCTATTTACTGGGATAATTAGCTTTAGATAAGAATTTACTGGGATATTAATCTCAGATACGTACTTAGTGGTATATTAGCTTCATATAGTATTTACTGGGATATTAGCTTCATATAGTATTTACTGGGATATTAGCTTCAGATAAGTATTTACTGGGAGTCGATTTTCAAAAATAAAAAAAATATAGAAAATAAAAGAATCGTGGCCAGCGTGGCACTAACGAATAGCCTGATGCCAGGCCGTGATTGTTTGAATTGATAGTGAAACGAGGTCATCGCAGCTTGAGTTGCTACAACTTGGCGCTGATAGACCGCAGGGGGGGAGGAGGGGGATCACGAAGCTCACGTGTCAGCGCTATGACAGCCGGCGTGTGCGTTACGGGCTGGGATATGTGTTTGTGTAGTGTTGGAAACACAGCCACTAAGGCTGTGGTGCAGCTTTGCCCTGTAATCAGCTTGTAGCCTTCTTGAAGATTTTCTCAATCAAAAAAAAAAAAAGAGGCTCCGGATTGATCTGTGGATCACCATCTAATTCGTCTATTTTATTTTTGAACTTTACAATACTACCCGGAAGGTTCAAGGTGCTAGTTTCTCCCCAACCTCTCCCAATGCGATGACCGGAATCCCCGGTCAAGTGAGTCCGTGGATCATCCATAGCACGTTCAGCCTGCCCAGTCTGGTCCTCTCTTTTTACAGTCAGTCCCCCCCCCCCTTTTTTTTTTTTTGCCCCTCTATTTGCCAGCGGAGATTTGTTGAAACCGTATCCGCCACTTGTGATTGGATGTGGGGTGGGGGGTGAATGGGCACCTGGGGGAAATGGGCTCTGCTGTAACAAAAGATGAGCTAGCTGACACTAATGACATAATAGTTGTTGACACTTGGCTGGCAGCTGTGTTCCCTTGGTTCTCCAGGTGTCAAGCCGGGGAACAATGTTTATCTACATCCCTACACCTCATAGACGGGGCAGGGACTATTCTGACGTGTAACTTTTGTTGACATATTGTTACTAACACACCTACACACAAATTCAAAACTTCACAGATATAAATCCTGTTGTACTTTGAACTGTACTACACATTGACTTCAACTTTTAGAATGTCTTTTTTTTTCTTAAGAAGAACAACGTTGTGGAAAGCTCAATAGTTCCTCCTTCTTACATAAAAAAATATATTTGATGGAATGTCCCCCCCCCCCACACACACTCTAACACTAGTCATTTTAGTATAGTCAATGTTTCCCAATAGCTAATCTTTCCCCCAGAAGTTCTTTGTGGATATTTGTTTAAGAAAATTAATTATTTAAATAAATTTTACATTAAATAAATTAAACACTGTTTATTAGTAAATATTATTCAAATAAATAATTATCTAGATCTATATAAAAACATGCTCATTTCAAATTTTCCAATTTGAACATTTGTCTTTTAAAATATGCACGGATTTCATTTGGAAATAGGGTGATGCTTGAGTAAAGATTGTTGATATATAAAAAAGGGAAATAAAGTCATTTCTAGAGCACAAAAAAATGGCCTATTTACCCTTTGTTGTGCTGTGTAAGTTCTGTTTGCAGTCACAAAACCTTTAAGAAATAGCACTAGAGTTTTCAATGTTTCATGAGTCTTTGTCTTAATATGAAGTTCAAGGGGAAAAATGCTCCTTGTATTCTAAATGTTTGTGCTTTATATGAGCACTTGTTAGTCACAAGTGGGGCGCAATAACAGATTTTAAAAACTTCTTTAGGTGTGTCAATGCATATTTTACTGACAGATGACCAATTTTTGAAAAAATTACAGATTAAAAAAAAAGAATTTGTGTGTGAAAGTAAAGTAAAGTTCCCCTTTCAGACCTTGTGATCTATAGAGCAGATAAAGGTCATATGTTTCTGTGGCCTAAGGTTAACAAGGGTGTCATATGGCCAGGAGAACGACCAAGCACCTTTACTTTTCCCCAACATTAGAGCTGGGTGGACTCAAAGGTGCCCAAAGATCTAGAAATTAAAAATCCCAGTCTTCACCAGGATTCGAACCCAGGACCCCCGGTTAGGAAGCCAAGAGCTTTACTACCGCTCAGCCGCTGCAACTCTGTGTGGATGTAGCTTCTTTATTTAAAGAACTGCATTTAAAAAATTGGATGTAACAAGAAAATTGTCTCTCAGTTTTCATCTCTCTATGATATTCAATAACATTTTGTTCAATGATGACGATTCAATTTTGCAATTAGCTTTTTAATATACTCAGAATGTCCTCTTTTTTTGAATCTATGCGGAATGAAAAAAAAGTCTTTGTTTTGTTTCAGGATTTGGTCGTAAAGATGTTGTTGAACACTTGCTGGAATGTGGGGCAAATGTCCATGCAAGAGATGATGGCGGCCTCATTCCACTTCACAATGCCTGTTCATTCGGTCATGCAGAGGTGGTCACACTTCTTTTGAAACATGGAGGGGACCCCAACGCTAGAGACAACTGGAACTATACTCCTCTGCATGAAGCTGCCATTAAAGGAAAAATAGATGTTTGCATAGGTAATAGACAATAAGTTGTTGTTGTTTTTTATTTTATTCGATAGTTTTTAGGTTGCATTTTTTTTTTGTCTTATATTTTTGTTGTTGTCTTAGTGACTTAGGTTTTTGTCATCATTATTTTAGTGTTTGCTAAGACTGCTGTTGTATGTTTCATGATTTAACCATTATGTTAGTGGTACAACAGTAAGGGAATGGTAATTGAATCCTATTTGCTTAAGTGTGCAATTTTAATATTTTTAAAAAATATTCCTTAAAACCATAGAATTTTGTAGTAATCACTGTGGCACCAATGCAATCTTTCCTGCCCTCTATCTGAAGCTTTATCAGCAGAGGTCTTCCTCTTGTCTTGCATGTTTCTGCAAATATAAAAAGTTGATTGTTTTTCTAATCATGAACACAGACTTTCTGAAATACTTTAAAGTTGTTTTTAGAAACTAGTAATTGTTATGATCTTTTTGCTTTTGAAACCTAAAAACAACTAATCCAAATATGTTTCTGTTGTCGTTCCCAGTGTTGTTGCAGCATGGGGCAGACCCAAATATCAGAAACACTGATGGTAAAACGGCACTAGACCTCTCAGATCCTACAGCCAAAGCTGTGCTTACTGGTACACCTTTTTTTTTTAGCTTGCACTTTTTAATTAAGACATTTTTCTTTGCTTGCTTTTTATAAATAATTCTTTTTAGTAAATTTATCACTTATTTGGTTTAAAGATGTTAGGGCTGTTCTTATGAATAAGTAAATCTTTCTGTTTAGGTGAGTATAAAAAGGATGAACTGTTGGAAGCAGCCAGGAGTGGCAATGAAGAACAGATGATGGCTCTACTCACTCCACTGAATGTCAACTGCCATGCCAGTGATGGTAGAAAGGTGAGTCAGAAGGCAGGAAAAAACACATCATTGTGCATTGGCACTAGATATATATCACAATTTTAAGACTGTGTGTAAAGTAAAACATTCTAAGTCTAGTCTAAGTCTAGTTAGTCAGTTCTATAATCAGCTTGTTAGAACAAAAACAAACGCACTACCTACTGACCACAAAATTAAAACAAAAGTTCCTTGCATATTATTGACATTTAAGTTTCATTAAGAATATATTTTTAATGTGGGCTTGAGCCTCTAAATCAGTGATTCCCAAAGTGGTCTATATAGACCCCCAGGGGTCTGCAAAGACTTCCAAGGGGTCTACGAAAGTGAAAAAGTAAATTGGGGGTCTATAAGATGGGCACGGGGGTCTACGATAATGAATCTCATTTCAGCAGGTCATGACTTGAATTTTGATATCCCGTTAATGGAATTATTTTATCCACACATTTATGATTTGTACCTTACTAAATGCTGGAATGAAAAATTGTTGTCTTTAATTTAATAACTCTATTTAAATTGCTTTAATTTTGTCATATTGTAAGTTTAACAAGAAGAAATGTAAACTGTACAGCGTTGAGCATTTCAAATTGGACTTCATGCCTTCCTTGTCAAACAAACGAGTGTTTATGTGACTTTTTTTTTATGACGTTATAAACCAATTACGCTGGAGGATCATTTGAGACGATGCCTCCAATGGATGGTGAACTTGCAAACCTTTTAAACCAAAACGTTTCCCAGTGTGTTTGATAATTGTATGTAATACATAGGATCTAGTATTTTGGTTTAAATCTGAATTTTATTAATACAAATATAATACTTTAAATGTAGCTGTAAATTACTTTTTTTTTTACCATTCGATTCCCTGATTATAAATTAGTTAAAAAAACGTGAAGTTGAAGTTAATGAATTTGCAAAAATGAAATATAACGGAAGCAGGGAAAACTGGAAAACGTGGCAGGAGGTCTACGAGACAAAAAAGTTTGGGAACCACTGTTCTAAATAGATGTGAACATTCTTTGAACAGTAACGCTTCAGAAATGTTCACCAGGAGGTGCAGTTGCTGAGTGGTAAAGAGCTTGGCTTCTGAACCAATGTCCCGGGCTCGAATCCTAATGAAGACTGGGATTTTTAATTAATGGGTACCTGATATTCTTTGTGGAAAGTAAAGGAGATTGGTCGTGGTGCTGGCCACATGACACCCTCGTTAACGTGGGCCACATAAACAGATGACCTTTACATCATCTGCCCTATAGATCGCAAGATCTGAAAGGGGAACTTTACTTTTTTTTTCTAATGTTCATCAGTCTTATTAACAATTTGTATGCAATAGTAGTATTTAAATACAGCTTGTTATTTATTAAGGGTTGAGTTATGGTTGAGATTAAAGCCAACAGCAAATTATTTGTGTTTACATATTTCTATTACAAAACTTGTTTATCATATGTAACTTAAATATATCTGGTTCATTGAAAAACAAAATTTTGATAGGAATACAGAGTTTGAAATTCTATTCTATCATCATCTCTTCAGTTTAGTTGTCCAACACTAACTTATTTGATGATAGTCAGTTGCTGTTCTGTTTCTCCTTTCATGTCACTGCAAACATGTGTATTTTCATTGCCTTTATGTCAATGTTTAATGATGGCCCATCTTATGTACACAGTAGTTTTACAAAATTCTTTAAGACTTGTTTAGTGGCATTGTGTAATTTTACACCACCATTTTGTTTTTTTCTAGTCGACTCCTCTGCACCTGGCTGCTGGGTATAACAGGACCAGAATTGTTCACTTACTGCTTCAACATGGGGCGGATGTTCATGCTAAAGACAAAGGGTGAGTAGTATGTGCATACACACACTATGGGTTTTGTTGTTTGACTCCACAGAGAGTGAAGTTCACTTTTTGGCTTTAAAGAAGAATTATAGATTTTTTGTTGCTGATACTTATGGTACAAAAATCTGGTATTGACAATCACTTTTAAATTTTTCAAAGACAATATTAAAGGCATTTTTTGACCTTATAGACATTGTGCAGAGAGCTTTCATATGAAAGATTGATAACCTTTACCAATAAATTTCAAGTATTTGACTTTATTTCAGAGGATTAGTTCCACTGCACAATGCTTGTTCGTATGGTCATTTTGAAGTCACAGAAATGTTGTTGAAGGTATATATCATAAATTTTATATTATTACATATTTTCTTAATGAAAAAAAAAGCACTTTTGATATATATATCTATATATAGATATATATATATATAGTCATCATTTTGCTCTTTGAAGTTAATTTAATTTATTCAGTTTAAAAATTAGTGTTAGTAACAGTTAAGTAACAAAAAGAGCCACATTTACTATAATCTTTGTGTTATTTTAATGTGGTCTGATTACAGATTGGCCTTTTTACTATACATAAATAAAAATTTTTATGCATTATTTGTTATTATAATTTTCTTTTAGTTAAGCAATATAATATAAACCACTTGTCATTTATACATAACAAAAATTGCCACTTTATATAAAAATAAAGACATTGTTTCTGGTTTACAGCATGGCGCCAGTGTGAATGCGGTCGATCTATGGCAATTTACTCCGCTACACGAGGCAGCCTCCAAGTCTAGGGTAGAAGTTTGTTCTCTTCTTGTGGCACACGGTGCTGACCCAACGCTGGTCAACTGTCATGGCAAGAGTATCATGGATGTTGCCCCAAGCCGGGAACTACAGGAGAGGTTACAATGTAAGTCCCTTAGTGTTTATAACCTTTGTTTATGTTAGTATCGATCTTACTGATATGTCAGTTACTAGACAGTATAACAACTCTTTGTTGTCTATTTCAACTGTCTAGCACAACCTATTGTCTTCATAAGTTGTTTTTTTTTTTAATAAAAACATAAGCTGTGTACTAATATAAAATAAATTGTATATATTCAGTTGAATACAAAGGCCATGCACTGCTGGAAGGAGCAAGACAAGCAGATCTGACTAGAGTGAAAAAATATCTGTCAGCGGAGACAGTCAACTTTAAACATCCGTACACAGGAGATACAGCATTAGTAAGTTGTCTTACGCATTGAATATAATCCCACTGATTGTTTGATAGCATATTAAAGTACCAGTTCCTGTCAAATAAGATCTGATGAAGTCTAAAAAAAAACAAAGATTTACTGCTGCAGGGGTAAACGACTGTATAGAAAATACGAAAAACATGCATATATGTAACCCTGCTGTAGCTGATGAAGGCCTCGTGGCCCAAACGTCCTTTGTTTTACTTGGTCTGGCAGTTTTTTCAAAATGCTGTACCAAAAATTTTTTTTGAGATGTTGTTCTTGTCTAAACAGATATTTACAATTTTCTGTCACATAATCTTTATTATTTAAATTACAAGAATTAAATATTCTAATAACAAGTTGTGTAAAAATACATTTAACTTTAGCATTGGAAATTGCTCATTATCATTGTCTGTAATGATATCTTGATCTTGTCCACAGCACTGTGCGGCAGCATCACCCTATCCTAAAAGAAAACAAGTAGTTGAAGCCTTACTGCGCAAAGGTGCTAACCTGAATGACAAAAACAAAGAGTATGTTTGAATTCAGTTTAGGACATCTAGCAATCAGTACAATCAAATTTAGTATTATCATTGCTGCTAATGTATTCATTTTCGTTTTTAATTAATTGTTATATTTCAAATGGTTTTAATTATTTTTGTAATGATTAAATTACAAACCCTAAGTAGCAAAGAAAAAGAACTTAGTTCATATACATAGCTGCAATAGCAACTGATTTTGAGTTCTCATGTTAATTTACAAGAAAACATTACTAAAGATCATAGTCCCAATAACAACATTGATTTTAAGATTCTGTCTTTTGTCTTGTTGACAGCTACTTGGCACCTCTCCACATAGCAGCTGACAAAGCTCATTATGATGTCATGGATGTCTTGTTAAAGCACAATGCTAAGGTATGAAACACTAATGTCAAAAGCAAGTTTGAATTGTTGGGCTATTCAACCAAGTCGCATTGGAATAAAAAGTTGCATAAGTCTAGGGCTTTAAAACATATTTTAAAAACTCCACAGCTTTTTAAAATAAGTAAAAATACTGAGTAATTACAAAGAAAGAGGTTATTACATTCTTTTGTTTTGTAGTTTTTCTTGTTCATTTAAAAAAGTGATAATGTGCTTGTCAGGTGAATGCCCTGGATGGTTTAGGACAAACAGCCTTACACAGAGTTGCTCAACAAGGAAACATGCAGGCTTGCCGTCTGCTCATGTCATATGCCATAGATCCCAGCATTGTGTCATTGCAAGGTTACACTGCGGCTCAACTGGCTACAGAAAACATACAAAAACTTTTAAGGGGTGAGTCCTTCCTTTTTGTCCTACTACCAAACAATTCTCAGTAGTGTACTTTCCATCTGATGTTCTTAACTGTTAAAAATGTTTTCTAATTTCGTTTATCATTCAGAGTTAATTATTTCCCCTCATTTCTACTTCTATAGAAGACCCACCCATCGGTGGAACAGACATTGACATACAGTTATTAGAAGCAGCTAAAGCTGGAGATATAGAATTAGTCAAGGTAGGCAAACTTTGTTGAGCTCTTGAAATAAAATTTTTAGTCTAAAAAGTTTGTGTCGGCTAGTAAAGTATAAATAGTATACAATTAAAAGTGACTTTTGTTTGTTTGTTATTAGAAACTGGTGGCCACTAACCTTCATGCAGTGAACTGTCGAGATGTTGACGGAAGACATTCTACACCTTTGCATTTTGCTGCTGGGTATAACCGTGTTGCTGTTGTTGAGTATCTGTTGGAGCATGGCGCGGATGTCCATGCTAAAGACAAAGGGTAAAGTTTTATTTTTGATTCATAGTCCTCGTCTCATATGCTAGGACAAATTTGTACAAATACTCCTCTTCCCTAGTGCTATTAGAGCATGGAATGGGTTGCCTGAGCTAGCCAGGAAAACCAGTGACTTGGAAGAATTTAAGTCATTGGTTAATATGCATGACTGAATGCATGACGCGTAGGACGTAATCATCTTCTTTTTTGAAGTAACATCTATATTATATAACATAAGAAGATAAGATACTCTTTCAATGAGAATAGATTGGTAGATGATGATTTAATTGGTTGGAATGCACTAACAGGCTTGACAATGTTCTGTGTTCACAGTGGTCTAGTCCCATTACACAATGCTTGTTCTTATGGCCATTATGAAGTCACGGAACTTTTAATTAAGGTAAGGTACAAAACACATATAATTATTAGCTACTTTTCTGGCACAAAATGTTCTCTTGTTAATTGTATTGGTGTTGATGAGTCTTTTAAAAAAAATAAATTTCTGACAGCATGGTGCTTGTGTGAATGTAGCTGATCTATGGAAGTTTACGCCGCTCCATGAAGCTGCCTCCAAAGGAAAATTTGAAATTTGTAAAATATTATTGAAAGTAAGTGATACAAAAAAATGTCTTTAAATTATCTGTGTGTGTGCTTATAACGTACTGAGAAAAAAAAGTAATGTAATATACTTCTGTCAAATTTCTTTGTTTATTGTTTTAAATTTTAGCACGGAGCAGATCCCAATAAGAAAAATCGAGATGGTCACACACCACTAGATCTAGTCAAGGAGGGAGATCAAGATGTGGCAGATCTTCTAATAGGTATGATCCTTTTGTTTTAGAAAGTGTAGGGATCCCTTTTTTTCTGTTTTTAAGTTCATTTTGTTATGGGATTTAAGATTTTAAACAGTAAACTTCCAACTAAATATAACCTTTACGTATAAGGCCGGTATATAACAGTCTTTATGTATTTTATGTACGAGTCGGGTGCAAGTGTATGTATTATCTTACAGGTGATGCAGCTCTGCTTGAAGCTGCCAAAAAGGGGAATTTGGCCAGAGTGCAGAAGCTGTCTACAGAAGAGAACATCAATTGTCGAGATACACAAGGCAGAAATTCAACACCTCTGCATTTAGCTGGTACATTAGACATTGAGTTCATTATATTGTATTATAAGCAACAGTTTTGATCAAAATTGTTTTGAATAATAATATTTACTGTAGAAATGCACTTTCTCTGTCATCAGCTGGCTACAATAATGTTGAAGTAGCAGAGTTTCTACTTGAAAATGGTGCGGATGTAAATGCTCAAGACAAAGGAGGACTGATACCTCTCCACAATGCTTCCTCCTATGGGGTTAGTCTTCACTTTATATATTTTTGCCTTTCACGGCTTAATTTTGGGTCTTGGAAAAAAAAAAGACAGCCATTTGACTGGGGAATTTTTTTGTTTTTAGATTTAATAATTATTGACGTTCTAATTAACGATGGTTTTTGTTTCAGCATGTGGACATAGCAGCCTTGTTGATCAAGTACAACACCTATGTCAATGCTCAAGACCGATGGGGTTTCACACCACTTCATGAAGCAGCCCAAAAAGGTCGAACTCAACTCTGTGCATTATTAGTAAGTAACTGCTTTTTTTAAGAGACCCAGTGATGGGACTTTCCCAAAAAAAATTTCTGAATTCCTAAAATTTCTTCTGACCCTTTTTTTTTTCCAGACAAGCAATCAGATTTCTCCTGGATATTTCTCTTGACACATTTTTTTTCTCAGATTTAAAAAAAAAATATTTTTCCATTTTCTGAAGTATCTTAAGACTTAATTTATTTTGTACATGCTTACATTACAGTATCAGTCTATTTATAAAGTTCTAATTATAAACCATCTAGATCTTTTAAGTCTAGTTCTAATCTACAATAATTTGAATCAGTCTGACTAGATAGATAAAATCTCTATATTTAGATTCCTAATTTGAATACTATTGATCTAGATTTAGATACCATTTTTCTAGGTCTAATCCAGACCTTGGATGTCATAATATTAATTTCTGAAGAAATAGGGATTAGATGTAGACATAGACTAGACTAGATCTTGATATTTTGTGTTAAACTGTCTCAGGTCTACATAATAGACCTAGATCTAAAGGCGGTGTAATAGTAAGTAATATAGTCTAGATCTATATTAGATTATTGTAGATCCAACTTAATACTAATGCTGTACAAGCCCAGTATGGCATTGCCATAGGCCTAGGCTTGGCATAAGAGATCCAATTATTGTTGTACATGCTCTCCCTCTGAAGCATTTCTCCTAATCTGATTGCTTTTGCTTTAAGAACTCAGCAGAGATCCAACAGCTGTCTCACAGTTGCTTTCTTAAGCATTTTTAGTGGACCCAGAGTAAAGTTCCTTTTCATTCATGTACAGTTTGATGACCAGTGAAACAAGTGTAGCTCATACTTCTGAAGCATTTCAAAAACTCAAGCATGTGTTAACTCTTCATAGTTGATTGAGAGAAAAGCTGCTACAATACCAGCAAAGCATTAATCTATAATTTAATGTTCCAACTGCCTAGACCAGATATAAAACTAGATGCCAAGTGCAAAAATAAAAAAAACGCTGTCAAAGTTTCTCTCATCTAAACATACAAACGATAGTGCTTTTTTGTATGTGTGCAGTTAAGCTCACATTAAGTAATTAATTAATTTAATTTTAAAAATTAATTAACTCTTATGTAAAGAAAATACACATTAAAATTAATTTCTCCATAATTTAAAAAGAATGTCTGTTCCCATCACTGGAGACTGCAATTCTATTCTCTTATTCTCGTACATGCATTTTGTCCTTGATACTTCGGTATTTTTAATTGTATATTTTTGTGTGTCTTAGCTTGCCCATGGTGCTGATCCGACTGTGAAGAATCAAGAAGGACAAACTCCACTGGACCTTACAACGGTTCGTACTTCTCTTGTTGGTTTTAATTTCCAGCTTATTTTAACTCTCTCTCTCTCTCTCTCATTATTTGGTAAATGTGAAGGGATTAAAAACATATTTGACTGAAATGACATGCTTAAATTGTCATCTCTTAGAACCCTAACCATAACAAATGAATATTCACATTTAACCAGAGTAACACCTTTAGTAAAATCACTAAATTTAGAAAGCCTTCAGGACAGAAGACTCAAAAGTAAAGTAGCAATTATACATAAAACACTGAACCATAATCTTCAAATACAAAAACAAAATTTAATAAAATACTCTGAAAGACACAAAGATAAAGGCACATTCCTCGTCCCATATGCTAGGACAAATTTGTACAAATACTCCTTCTTCCCTAGTGCTATTAGAGCATGGAATGGGTTGCCTGAGCTGGCCAGGAAAACCAGTGACTTGGAAGAATTTAAGTCATTGGTTAATTTGCATGACTGAATGCATGATGCGTAGGACATAATCATCTTCTTTTTTGAAGTAACATCTGTATTATATAAGATAAGAGTTAATAAACTTCCATAGGTTATTAATGTTGTTTAAAATATACCCAGTTTACTCTTGACCATGATAAACCTCTCTGTTTTACCAGGCTGATGATGTTCGAGCTTTGCTCCAAGATGCTATGCCTCCTCCTTCACTGCCTCCATCATTACCCAAATCAAATTTGACACTTTCCAGCAGCTCCTCCTCGTCCAAGTGAGTTTTTTTTTGTATCTAGTGCATCAACATTTTTAAGGTCTGTTGAACAACCTCGAGATCAGGATTCAAGACACTTATCACAAAAACAGACAGACACGTGAACTCTTTTGTTCCCTTGGCAATGAAATCGTTGAATAAAATTCAACTTTCTGATGTAAACTTCACATGTAATGTTTAAATGAAACTGAAGTATGAATATATATTGTGGGTGTTATTAGAATGTATCATGTGTGTTGCACAAATGTAAGATACATTTGCTCCATGATAATAATGACTTATTATTATTAAAAGCTGCTACCTTTTTCTTAAAGATTGGTTAACACCAGTTGTCATAATTTTTGTTTTTTCAGTAGTCTATTGAACACCAGCAATTCAGACATCATACAAGGGGCAGTGGGCGGTACCTCTCCCCAGATCGGAGATGGCTGTGTGGACAGATCCATAGCTGAAGGGGAGAGGACCATAGAGGGAATCAGCGTTTCTTCTTTCTTGTCAAGTGTTGGCCTAGAGCAGCTCAGAGACATTTTTGAGAAGGAGCAAATAACCATGGACATCTTGGTAGAGATGGGACATGAGGAGCTGAAAGAAATAGGAATCAACGCCTATGGGCATAGGCATAAAATATTGAAAGGCGTTGAAAAGCTGATAGCGTCTAAAGGTATGTTGTGTTGTTTTTTTTCTCTCCTGTTTTTGATAGAACTTTAAAAGTTAAGAATAGTACACCTGAGGCTTAACATTTGAATTCTGTTGGATAACTGAGCTATTGAGTGAAATAGCTGAATATATTTAGCTCTAAATAGTTACATGGCGCCAACTGCAAAGGTTAGCATAGTTGGTCAGTGTTGCAAAAGGTTAGAATAGTTTGTCAGTGTTGCAAAAATTAGAATATTTGGTGTTTTGAAAAAAGGTTTAGAAAATTTGGCAACTTATAAAAAGGTTAGAATAGTTGCAGTACTATCCTTAATATGTTAAGTAATATGTATGTAAAATATATGTAATACAAATAGTGAGTTTCACATTTGCCTAGTGTAAATTCTTTAATTTTAAGGTACAAAACTAGCATGAGGTATATTTATAACAAAATTAATTTATACATATATGCTAGTACTGTTGAGTTTAATACATCCTACTCTAACAAGAATTTTGTTGTATGTTTCTACAGGTGTCCAAAATGTTGTGGGTGCTCCTAGTCAAGGTACCATACTCATTGACCTTTCACCTGATGACCCAGAATTCATTTCTGTCAAAGACCAGGTCAGACAGTCGTCATTATAAAACCTGAGTTTTAGCATTGAGCTCTTGAAATAAATTAAAGCCTGTGTATATTTGTAAATAAATATCATGTAACACTTGAATGTCGTCTGTTGTCATTACAATACAATTCAATCGGTAAATAACTCTTTTGTTTTCTAGATGATCTCAACCTTACGAGACCATAAAGACAATGTGGGTGGAGTATTTAATAGTTACAACATATTCAAAATACAGAAAATTCGAAACAAACGTTTATTGGAGCGCTACGGCCACAGAAGGAAAGAAGTTGGGGAAGAGAACCATGGTCAGCCTAATGAGCGGCACCTGTTTCACGGGTCACCGTTTATTAATGCCATAGTTCACAAAGGTTTTGACGAGAGACATGCTTACATAGGTGGCATGTTTGGTGCAGGTGAGAAAGAATTCTTTTTTTGTCAAACCTGTTTTAAAACAGATTTAGATTTACTATATGGAGTAAGAATTTACCATTCTAATTGCTTTCCGTATTGTAGGTATTTATTTTGCTGAGAATTCCTCTAAGAGCAACCAGTATGTGTATGGCATTGGAGGTGGTACAGGCTGTCCTGTTCATAAAGACAGATCTTGTTACATTTGTCAAAGGTTGGTGAAGTCTCTTGTGCACTCTTTAATATATTGGGAATGTGAAAAATGTGATCTAGAATACATTTTATCATTTTCATAGTATACATGTTTAGATGGAGGCGTGGTGGATGAGCAGCAAAGCACTTGGATTCTGAACTGAGGTCCCTGGTTCGAATCCTGGTGAAAACTGGTGTTTTAATTTTGGGATCTTTGGGCGCCTCTGAGTCCACCCAGCTCTAATGGGTACCTGACATTAGTTGGGAAAAGTAAAGGCAGTTTGCCATTGTGCTGGCCACATAACACCCTCGTTAACTGTGGGCCACAGAAACAGATGACCTTTACATCATCTGCCCTATAGATCGCAAGGTCTGAAAGGAGAACTTTATGTATAAATGGAGCTAAATGGATGAGCACCTTGAGTTCCCTTGAAATAGGTAAAGAAATCATACTTGACAGATGTGGTGGTATAAATTAAATTAGTCCCCTTGAGGACTCTTTATTGAGTCCTGAGAAATTTTTTTTAATGCATTTAAAAAAAAACGATCATGTTAATATTCACCATGTTACCCCCTTCTTCCCTCTTCCTTTCACAATTGGTCCAGACAAGTGATAGGATCATAGCTCATTGAGAAAGCTAAAGAAAAACAATATGTAAAAATATTTCTAATTGCACAGATTTATTAATTATGTCAATGTCAGTTATGCATATAATGACTGATCCAAACTAATTGCTACAATTACATTTAATATAACCTTTTTTTTAAAAAAGTATTTTTTCAAATGTTTTTCTTGTGTTTTGAAACCATCATGCTCAGTCATTTCTCAGCTATAAAAATATATTTTGATCCTTTTCCCTTCACAGACAGCTCTTGTTGTGTCGAGTGACTCTTGGCAAATCATTCCTTCAGTTTTCCGCTATGAAGATGGCGCATGCACCTCCAGGTCACCATTCAGTCATTGGACGTCCTAGTAGTGGGGGCTTAAATTATGCGGAATATGTAGTTTACCGAGGGGAACAGGTGAGATAGATCTCTAGTTGACCGAATGGGCTAGGCAAGCTTTTCAGATTGGTCACATTCCTTTATTATCACTTTTGAGTGAACTAACTATCTCATTTTGTTGTGTAGATGACATAAGTCTCTTGTTTCTAAATGAAATAACAAATTACTAAAAGAGAATATTCCTCTCTTATTTTACTATAGACAAGACACTAATGTCTAATTACAATTTGTAAATTTCTTTTTTCCAGTTGAATAAAAAGGATTAATTTCTAAAGTGGATTTTTTAAATATTTTTTTTTTACTTTAGCTTTGCTTTCATTATAGTGTTACTGTCTATTTAAGCATGTGTTGTTTTTTTAAGAATTGATTCAATTTAATTTTGCTCATGTGTATTTAAGGACAATGAACCATAATAAAAGTAAATTAGAAATTAATTTATAACCATATGATATACAGTAATGTAATACTGGTAATACACCTGCATATGAACTTTTACAATTAGGTTTTTGAATCAAGAAATGTTCTGTTTGTTTCAGGCCTATCCAGAATATCTCATAACCTTTCAAATCACCAAGACAGATCCACCTGAAGCAGCCAAGCCCTAGCACTATTGGATGCTCGCTTGAACACACACATACACACACAATGTCTTTCCACTGTACATTTTGTATAATAAAAAACATCTCAAAAAAAAAAAAAAAAGCTGGTCATGTTTGTATCTGCAGAAGTTTTGATTTCAACTGTCTGTAGACACAAGGATAATGTATTATTTCGGTTGATGTAGAATCTAACAAATTAAATATGATTAATTTATGTACAGAATGTTTATGAGTTATGTGAAAAGTGAAACTCATTCTTCAAATATGAACACTTCTTATTGGTCTTATTCTCTCCTTGAAAAAAGTTAATTACAGTTGAGGCAGAAGATTGAATTGATTAACATTAGTTCTAAGATTTCTTGTTCCTAGTAATTTACCTCCATTTCTTCTCTTTTTTTCTCATTGTCACGGCTTCTTTTATAGTGAATCAATCTTACCTGTGAAAAATAGGAGTCTTTTTAATTGCTAGTGTCTATTAGAGGAAATTTAAAATTCTAGTACTAGTAAATGTTTCACGAATGTTTTAATAAAAGATATGTTATTTTAAAAGTAGAGATCTATATTGTCATGGTTATAATGTTTTAAAATCTACCTGATTCTCGATGCAACTAGCTCGACTTTGTTTACCAATCCCAGTTTTCCTGTGTGAGGAGGGTTGACAAATTGTGTAAAATGTCTGTTAAAGATTGTATGCATGCGAATGTTTCTTAGAGCAGGGGCACTTGGGTACACCAACTCCACAACATGTTTACATTTGCATCATTGCCTTCTGTTTTGTTCTCATTGTACACACCTGACTCCTCAGTGTAAGAATGTCTTGGTTATAAAACTTATGAAGAGCTCATTTCTCTTGACATGATCTCATGAATATGTAGATGTGTTGTGTCACTGTGAAATATCTTTGCATGTTGAGACTTTTATTAAATACTTGGGTTGTTTTACTTTGTGTTTTTTACTGAAAAACTGACAAAATGTGTATTGACTTGGACATTATGCTATGATCTGGTTACTGTAGCCGCAGGGGCTGGCCTTAGAATTAGGCGAACTAGGCAGCCACCTTCGGTCTCAAAACTCTAAACCATTTTTTTTTAGAGAAGATTTTAAACAAATTGTGTAATTTTATTTTTTTTAAATTTCAATAGAGGGCCACTAAATTCATTTCGTCTAGGGCCTCTGATAATCTAAGGCCGGCCCTGCTCTAGACATTACAGTGACATTGGCTTGATGTGCCTTCTTAAGGATACTGCATTGATTCTCATTCATTGACATTCATTTGTTACATTTACATGAGGACTTAGGTCATGGTTCACTACCAGCATCACACAGGGGTCTACAACAATGACTGTTGCAGTGTTCCTTTTGACATCTCAACTGGCCTTTAGACATAGACGTCTCAGTAACTTTGGTGTCCTATACATTACTACAAGTGAAGTGTTTTCTAGGGATTTAAATTTGGTGTTTTTCTCTAGTAGTTTATGAAAGTTTGTTCATTTCCAATTGTCAAAAAGTATATGTTTATGGATTGTCTAATAATTTTTTTTTAAAAACTGTTATTGTGTGGACATGGTTCTTGACAAATACAAAGTATGTTCAATGTTTTATTAGTATTATGGTGGACTGAGTGTCATATGTACATACCGATGTGTATTTATTTATTTATTGGGGATTTGACAGACATTGTGTTTTGTTTTCAAAAGTAATTTTGTGTAGTAACAATTGTTTCATGAACTCCCATCAGTTCCAGGAATGCATTTGTCCTTATCAACTTCATATGTCAGTCTGTCACAGAGTAAGGAAACACTTTAATGTTAAGTATCCATTGTGTTGAATTAATATAGCCAACCCATTGAGCTAATTATGTGAATAAAAGAAATTCCTTTTCAGGGACCAGACTTTCATTGAATTGTTTGCTGGTATCAATCATATTTATTTGAAGTCTTTATCTATTGTCTAGCTGACTATTCAATGATTGCTACATCTTACATCTGTATACTGATGCTTTGACAGATATTTTGTGTAGATTTGATTCAGAGATATCATAGTAGAACTTTGTAAACACTATTCACTTTATATTAAGATCTTTGCAAATTAGTCCTTAACATTTTCAACAACTGATGCTTCCACAACTAATGTTCAATATATTTTGACTCCCAAAGACGTAATTTCACTCTCATATTTGTTTTCATGAATTTGTTTGACTTCTGTATAGATCATGTTTTGTTTTGTCCCTTGAATCTTGTACATAGTTATAAATAGCTTGTAAACTTTGACAGTACTTTAGATGGAAGTAAGTCCACGGCATGAAATGTGAATACATGGTTGAATGCTGTCCCTATGTGCTATAATACAATAAAAAAGAGGATTGATACATTTGTGAAGTTTTTGTTTTTCTCTGAATGTGTGTGAAAAGTAGGAGCAAGGCTGATTATCAATTTATCCTTATCTTATATTATACAGACGTTACTTCAAAAAAGATGATTACGTCCTACGCGTCATGCATTTGGTCATGCATATTAATCAATGACCTAAATTCTGCCAAGTCACTGGTTTTCCTGGCTAGCTCAGACAACCCATTCCATGCTCTAATAGCTCTAGGGACAAAGGAGCATTTGTACAAATTTGTCCTAGCATATGGAACGGGAAAGTGCCTTTATCTTTGTGTCTTTCAGAGTATTTTATTAAATTTTGTATTTGAAGATTATGGTTCAATGTATTATGTATAATTGCTACTTTACTTTTAAGTCTTCTATCCTGAAGGGTTTCTAATTTAGTGATTTTACTAAAGGTGTTACTCTAGTCAAATGTGAATATTCGTTTGTTCTGAATCTCACTGCTCTATTTTGTGTCTGTTCCAGTTTCTTAATGTTTTCTTGAGTTGAGGGAGTCCCGAACAGAGGATACATATATTCTATTATTGGCCTAACCAAGGTTAAATAACATTTTAGTTTTATGTTCTTATTTGATTTATAGAAATTTCTTTTAATAAACCCTAATGCTTTGTTTGATTTTTGTATAATTTCATCAATATGGGGATTCCATGACAGTTTTTCATTTATTATAACACCTAGGTATTTTGCGTTTTTAGTCTGTGTTACTGGTTTACCATGAAAAAGATAAGTGGAATTAATTTGTTTTAGCTTTTTTGTTACTCTTAATAACTGACATTTTTCTGGGTGGAAAGACATGCTCCAATTTGATTCCCATTTCTGTAATTGTTATGAATCTAACAGTGTACAGGAACAAGGCTTGATAGCTACAATGTACCGGTACAGCGAACCAACAAAAAGCTGAGAGAAGAAGCAGGCCCATCTGCAACTGACCTAACCCACATATGCCACGTATGCGGCCGGCTTTTTAAAGCAACGATTGGACTTTACAGTCATCTTCAAGTCCATGGGAAATGGGAAATGTACTCATCTTCGACCACGAAGGGGGAGCTGTAGACCGGTACAGTGAAGTTTTTATTTTTTTTTTCCACGAACATCCACTAAAGAGATTCAACCTGAACTAAACAGGCTACCTTTAGCAGCACGAAAGGCGCGCTATACAAAAGCAGCATTTGTTTTTTTAAATACCGCTATCAAATTTGTGTTTCCTTTTCTCTTGACATGAGATTCAAGCCGTGCTCTGCATATTTTGGTCCATAATCTTCATTTAGGAGGGCAGGACAATGTTACGAGGTAATTGTTCCGTGCCATAGTGCATTCAACTGTAACACTGTATACATAGTTTTCTTTCTTGGTCAATTTTAGGTGTGTGTGTTCGAGCCTCGTATAATATACTGGTATAATGAACGAGAGAGTTACTTACTGGAGCTTAAAGACTACTCAGGCTTTGATTATTATTTTTTTTTTGTTGTTGAATGTCTTTCTAATAAGCATTTTCCCTTAAAAATTCGTAAATAAAATTTTCCATGAAACAATTTTTGTGAAAAATTTTGAGTTTCACGATCTCCTCAACTGTCCTGTTACGACGGACCGGCTTTACACAAGAACCATGGGCGTAGCCAGGGGGGGGGGTGTTCCTGGGTTTCAAACCCCCCCCCCCCCCCCCGAAATGAAAATCCCGAAATGAAACAGAATTAAGTGACTGATTTTTGCTTTCATTGTGTTTATTTTAGGTGAGATTTTAATACTAAATCATCACTTACCACAGCACAGCCAAGGGGGTTTTGAGTTAAGAACCCTCTACCAGGGGTTTTGAGTTTAAAACCCCCTACCAGCGGGGTTTTGAGATTTAAAAAACCCCTATCAGGGGGTTTTGAGATACAAATCCCTCTACCAGGGGGTTTTGAGATACAAATCCCTCTACCAGGGGCTTTGAGTTTAAAACCCCCTACCAGGGGCTTTGAGTTTAAAACCACCTACAGGGGTTTTGAGTTTTAAACCCTTTACCAAATGTTTTTGCAGTTAAATCCCCCTCTTCTATAAAAGAAAAAAAATGCAAACAACAATCCCCAAAATACAACAGCACAGTTAAGGAAGATTTTGATTTTAAAACCCCCTCCAAAATTTACGATAAACCCCCTCTTCAATATAAAAAAAGCAAATTACACACTCAAAATTCTATGAGCGTATCCAAAGGGGTTTTGAGTTTAACCCCCTCCCCCTCCAGTTGGGGTTTGAAGCTAAAAAGTACCTCTTCAATATAAAAAAGCAGCAAATTACACACTATAAAATCTATGAGCGTAGCCAAAGGTGTTTTGAGTTTAAATCCCCCTTCTCCAGATGGCTTTTTCTTTAAAGTTTAAAACCCCTCCTGATGGTTTTGAGTTTAAAATTCCCCTACAGAGCGTTTAGAGTTGAAAACCTCTCTCTTCAATATTATTTTAAAGCAAAACTACAGTAACCAAATTCTATGATTGTAGCTAAATTAAAAAAAAAAAAAATTCCAGAGATTTTTCAGTTTTAAAACCCATCAACAGATGATTTGACGAAAAAAACTTTCCTTTTCGATATAAAATCTAAAGCGAAATACAGGCATGTAATTCCAAGAGCGTAGTCAAGAAAAGTTACAAATTTCTACCAGTGGCTTGGGCTCCATTAATAACGTGTGAATAGTCTTCTGCCGAAATTGAAAAACATTAAATGAGGCTCAACAAAGATGACTAAGACAGATTTTAGGAGTCAGTCATAGAGATCGGGTCTAAATAAAAAAAAATCATATGCCGAACTGGGAGTTGAATCCTTAGTAAGGTTGTGACAGAGCGTCGCATGAGGTTTTGCGGGACATGTTCTCCGACAAAATGAATTACGCAAAATTAGAGTTGCGGAAACAGCTTGCCGGAAAATGCGCCGAACGGCGCGAGAGGGTCTAAGTCAGTAAGAATAGCACATTAGGTTTTTGAAATAAAACTTTTTAATAGCAAGATAATGCACTGTAGATACCCCAGAATATGCATTTTGTTATCTTTCAATACCAGAAATAGTGCTCGGCGGCGGGGCTTCGCCCCGCGCTGGGAGCTCCCCCAGACCCTCTTGCTAGCAAGGGCGGGGAGTCTACAATAAACAATAAACGTCATCCGAAAGGGTCAGAATGTAATAAGGATTAATTATGTACACACACATATATTTTTTCCGCCAAGGGGGGGGGGGCGAGAGGGAAAATCCCCCCCCCCCCCCCACCCCCGAAAAAAATCCTACGCCCATGACAAGAACACACACATTTTTGTCATAGATTGTTAATATTTCAGATTGTGTTGCTTGACTGACTTTATTTCTTTGTTTTCAAATTCATGAATTCCAACACTTACACGTAGAAGAAGACAAGCCGTTGAGTGGACTCGTCCATACATTCCGAACCCGCTTGTTCCATTGTGTCCCATTTCTTTAGGAAAATAGGCCTACTAATGAATTATTCATAATTGTAAAAAAAAAAATACAATAAATTATAAATGAATTTCATCTAATGAACTCTACAGAAGAGCATGAATTTTATTGTCTTAGAACAAAATTTACATTTAAAGACTATCGTTTTCATTGACTTTTGACGTCAGTAGAATTCATTAAGCCATTGTTTTGACAAGGCATATAGTCGACATCAAAAGTGCTCTTATATTCCAGTTTAATGCTACATTTTTTTTTCTTTTTAACTTATCGGCGTAGCCCCGAAACTAACTACCTGTCATATAAACTTGTTTGTCTACCATTCGCTGGGCTCCATTAATAAAGTAAATATACTTTACTGAGAAAAACTAAAGCAAAGTCACCAATTTCCGTGGACGGGGGGGGGGGGGGCAGAGCCGGCCATAAATAATCCGAAAGCCCCCAAATAGAAAAGAAAATTATGTTTTAAACATTACGGACAAGTTTCGCTATTTCGTCGCTGAAAAATGTTTTGAGTCCTATGCGAGGCGCCCACTCATCGGAGGCCCTAGGCGGCTGCCAATAGTTTACCTATGGCCTATGGCCGTCCATGGGTTAGTTTCAACCAAACTCGAAAAATAATTAAGACACTTATATCTTTACCTAACAGTTCATGGGCTCCATTATAAAGTGGAGTGGTCAGAAGATTTGACATATAACCAGCACTTTTTTTTTTTTTAGAGGAATAGCAGAATATTGCGCTGCAGACACCTCAGAAAAGACTTTTTTTTCTTTGAAGCTCAGAGTGCGCTGAAAAAAAAAAGACCCCCAGCCCCTTTTCAAAAAAAAAAAGGCTACCCATGACTCATCCAATCAGCTAACTACACCTCATTGTCTAAGTCCAATATTTCTACAGAAATTATTGTGGGAAAAATGTTTGCTAGGGCAATGATTTTTTTTTTAAAGTGATGTCAATAAAATCGATAATTATATGAACGACGTGGGCTTGAGTTTGAAGGGAGTTTAGGATATCTCAGAATTCCAAAATCAGAGTAAGGCCTATCCCCTAGATCATGCGGGGTTAAATTGTGATTGAAATAATTGGCGTTGATTAAAGTTTCTAATTGATAGTTAACACATGTTCCTAGTGATGTGGATAGAGTGGTTTCAAATCATCTAGATTCAAATCATGATGTCAAGATGTGTTTCCCAAACTTTTAGAAATGATGCCCTCCCTCCCCCTAGAAGAAAATATTTAAACGTTCACGTTCAATAATTAATTCTAAGGGGTCCAGGGTGGGGCTCAGTCCAAGAGTTTTCTAGTATTCTGGTCTTCAGAAATTTATTTTCCTGGCATCTACAACGTAGCCTACTATTTTTTCTCAAGCTAATAGTGTAGGTTGAGAGACAATCTGTTTTTTTTTTTTGAACACTTGAAAAATTAAAAGATCCAATGAAAAATCAAATTTCGCTATCACCTTTATAGTTGTCAAAATGGATACTTTTGGTCTTCTAAAAGTAAACCGATTTATTTTTTTAAATTAAGTATAAACCATTTTTTAAAACAAAATTTTAAATTATTTTTTATATTTTTCTTCTACTTTTGTATAGCGACAATAAAAATTGAATATTTACAGCTTTATTAGGCCTAATCCTTATGTGAATTTGTTGTGATTGTAAGGACGCGTTTCTCAAATAAAAACAACAAAAACATCCACATAAATAGAACAGACACAGAATAAAGTTGTGCGAATAGATCAAAATTTTATTTTTTTTTAAAAAGGTTAAAAATTAATTTAGGCCTATTGGCCCGTGAAACCTACTGCTGACGGTTTACCGAAAGCTTTCACTTTTCTATATAAAAAAAGCAACAACTTCATAATGATGTAGGCTAGTTGAGATCAAACATGAATATGCAAAGGTTTCTGGTGGGTTAAAACAAAAGTTCAACAATTCAAAACAAAAATTATCACAGGTATTGGACTTAAAAGAAGATTGTGTTCTATATATTTGAATTCAATTGCTGTTTTCTCTCCTATTCTACTCTAATTTTAAAACCTGCAATAGTCTCAACTCGTGATACATTGTGTCATTTTGACCCACAATCTATAGGCATTAGTGTGGGCTTGCTCATCTCGAGTATACTCGACTGTATTTGAATGATGGTGGGAACTTACGCGACGACCTAATTACTGCAGGCCACAGAGACGTCTTTACAAAGGGGAAGAGCCCCGAGGTTCTACATTATTTTTTTTTATAACAAGTAAGTCTTCCTCTACATGAACAATTTTCTCGTAAGTCCATAAATAAAGTGATTACAGAGAAGACACTCGAATAAACACGGACAGACAGACAGACGGACGGACGGACAGACAAACAGATAGATAGATAGATAGATAGATAGATAGATAGATAGATAGATAGATAGATAGATAGATAGATAGATAGATAGATAGATAGATAGATAGACAGACAGACAGACAGACAGACAG